>NC_142183.1:516000-591000 GCF_026936395.1 Plectropomus leopardus
GTGTGTGTGTGTGTGTGTGTGTGTGTGTGTGTGTGTGTGTGTGTGTGTCTCTCTCTCAACATGTTGATGATGTAATTGACAGGTTAAACTTACATCAGTCAGAAACATTTCCTGAACGTTTATCTGTGGTTTGTTTTTAACTCTTCGGCTGCTGAAGAGTGAAAAACACAAACTCAAGTACTTTTGTGTGAATTTGAGGTATTTGTACTTCTCTTTAGTCTTTGTTTTAATGCTACGTTTTACTTCTTCTCCGCAACATTGATCTTTACAAATACAAATACACAGGAACCAGTTTCTTTTTATCTTAAGTCTCGTCTGATGTTTTAAATTCAGCGTCATCTTAATCCCGATCCAAAGTACTCAGGTACTCCTTTTTTAAATTAAAGAGTATATGTACACAACATCAGTAAATGTTACAGCTCAGGTAACAAAACAATATTTGAAGATAAACATGTGTGAAGAATATAATTGACAAAAATTTACCAAACAGATAAACAGTCACTAAAATAAATAAGTAAATAAATGAAAATACATAGAAAAATAAACATAAATCGGGTTATAGGAATACAGAAAAAGAGGCGTATTGAGTCAGAGGAATCTGGGAAAGAAGGTGAATAATTTTCTAAAAAAAATAATTATCGATATCAGTCGAATGAGTTGTTAGCAAATCGGCCAAGAAATCCAATATGATGCATTTGAATAAAATAAGATTAAAAAAAGGCAGCAGCAGAGTGTCTGAGGGGCTGCAAAGGATTATAAATGACAAATAATTAACAATATATGCAGATAAACACGTAAAGTTACTTAAAAATGAGTCCTAAACAACGCAGGGAGCCCGGGGAAGTTAACTTAAACCGAGAAATAAGACAAAGTAAGAAGATTAAAGTAAATGAAATGACTGTAAACTAGTAGAGTGTGTGTGTGTGTGTGTGTGTGTGTGTGTTTTTAAATGCTCCGCTGTGGCCTCGTGTGTGTCTGCAGGTAAACGTGCGTCCTGCGAGCCGGACGTCTGTCTGCAGAAGCAGCTCGAGCGCTTTGAGTGGCAGCTGAGGATTTTAAAGGAGGCCAATGGGAACCCGGAGAGGGCGGAGCTTCTGAGACGCCACGCCGACGAGGAGGTGTGCGCCCTCGTCCTGAGCATCCTCGACAAGGTGAGGAGGTCATCCTTCAGGATCCGTCGAACTTTATTGATCTTTACGAGGAAACAGAGCGGACACAGAGGTGTAAATGAACCATGTCAAACCGGCCTCGGCGCGGGAGGTCCGTGCGTGCTCCAGGTCCAGGTGGTCGCACAGCCAGCAGCAGAGGAAGCGCTCTGAGTGGACGCGATGTCACGGTCACGTGACGTCTCTGGCTCCGAGATCTCAGACTCAGAGAGTTTATTCATAGACGAGATTCACACAGCAGCTGTGAACACACACGTCTCCGGTTTCTGCCTCTGAGGGTTCATACGGTCATGGAAATCCTGGAAAAATCATGACATTTGCAAACAGCAATTTCCAGGCCTAGAAAAGTCTCGGAAAACTAAACATACCCAGAAAAATTTGGGAAAAGTCATTGAATTTTGTTTCACAAACCTGTGTTCAAGAACTGCTGCAAATTTGCAAATGATCATTTCTGCTTTTACAGTTTGTGGCTGCGATAAATGGTGCCAGTTTTTTTCAGTTAACATTTTTTAAAGAAAAATAAATTGTCAGACATTGTTTTCTTTAAAACCCCCCCCAAAAATGTCAAGAAAAAAGATCTTCAAATTAGCAAGGAAAAAAATAAATATATATTTTTGAAATAGAAAATCAGCAGTTTCTTACAAATTTAATCGACGTGCCTCCCTCCCTCTCCCTCTTCTGCACCACCCCCTCCCCTCTCATAAATAACAAACAGTCCCGTAGTTTTATTTAAATATTTATCCTGATCTGAATCATTATTTTTTAAATATATATTTTAAAAAGCTATAATGTGGTAATAAAAAAGAGTCAATAGGGAGTATCAATGATCATTTCAGAGAATGTGTGGTCTTAAAAATCTGTCTCAAGGTCCTGGAAAAGTCCTGGAAATTTCTGGGTAAAAAGTGTGTGAGCGCTGGTGTCTTGATGAACTTTTGAATTTTTTCACAGACGTTGTTTTGTGTGTTTTATCATCATTTCCTCCTGAGGATCCGTCACTTTGTCTCTCTCTGATGCGACTTTTCAGGTGAAAACGGAGACGACGGCTGATCTGAACGTCCTGCATGAACAAAAAAGTCAAACAGCGACTGAAGAACACGAGAGGAACGTGGAAGGTAACAAACTGCAGACACATGAAGAGTTTCACGAGTATAACCACGTACTTTTATGGATAAAAAAGATGAAAGATTCAAGATGAATCCTTTCCAAATCCAAGAGTTTATCTTTCAGGTTTGAAATGAGAGTTTCTCAGCCAGCGGTTCTCTGTGCTACAAAAAAAGAAAAAAGGAACAAAATCACTCACTTTACATGCAAATAATCTGAACTTTGAACCGTTCTTTACTAATATTCTGAGTTGATATCACGTTTTTATAGACGCCGGTCTTGTATTTTGGGTTCCTGGCAGCTTCATGTTATGTTAAATTGACAAATGTGAAATAAAATGTACAGCAGAGTTTGTGGTGATTAAAGGAGAACAAAGGACAATTTAAGGTGCTCAAAAGACCAAATGAATGCGGCGAACAGGAGCGCAGAGGTTTGTGTTTGTACGTGACGTTGTGAGGATGTTTTTTTGTTTGCAGAGCTGCAGAAGAAACACGAACAGGAGAAAACTCAACAGACAGAAAAGTTTCAGGCTGCCGAGAACGTCCTCAAGGTAAAAAACAAAAAAATAAAATTCAGATTCAGATGTCAGTAACTTTGCAGTAACATTAATATTTCTTAATAATGATAATAATATTTGATATATTATTTTCCATCTTTAAATTGCACGTCTTGCTCTTTTTTTTAGTTAAGTTTTTGTTATTTTTTTTTCTCTTGCTGACGTTTTTTAAGGACGTCTTTTAAACTGTGTGACTTATTTCTTTGTAGTTTTTTTTGGCTCTGTTGTATTTAGGCAGACTGAGTAAAACCTCGACCGATGACTCGGTGAAAAACAGCCTCCTGGCTAATTCTGGCATTTTTATACCTCGTGTATTTATTAATTTGTGCTGTCCTGTTCTGAATAAACCTTTATTTGTTTGTGTTGTGTCATGTTGTGGCTGCAGGGAGAAGTGGAGCAGCTGACGGCAGATCTGCAGGTTTATAACGAGCTCAGACAGAGAGTCCAGGACTCCACGTTTAAGAAAGACCTGCAGAGAAATATTCAGGTGTGTGCAGACTGACGCGTATGCAACATTTTTAAAATTAAATCTGAATTTTGAAGTGATTTTTTTTTTTATTCTGAATTTAACACCGACTGTCAAAAAGTGAACAATCTGCTGCAGAGCCGGTCAGGCGTCTGCGAGGTGAGGAGGCGTCGATGTGTCAGCTGCACGTCGGTGTCGCCGCATTTCTCATGGCGTTCTCTGTAACTCGGTACTCCTCAGGCCCACGGCAGCCCAGGTGCATTCTGGGAGTCTGAGCAGGAGTCTCTGGTGTTTGTGATTGAGATGAAGAGCGAGCGCGTGCAGGATCAGAGCAGGAAGCTGCAGCAGATGGACGCTCTGGTAGGAAAACCAACAGGCCGACGTTCAATCATTTCATCTTTTTATATGTGAATGTTTTTATTGGATTTTACTTAACACATAAATAGCTGTACACACAGCATGAAAACATCTAGAAACTCAAGAACATCTACTCCAGTGCTTTGCACACACACCATAAAATCCATTAAAAAATATAATAATGAAAATGAAAAGAAACAAAATTAGATTGACCCACAAATATTGGCGTTAATGACAATAGACAAAATAAACAGACATTCCAACAAAGAAAAGTAAAAATAACTACACAAACAATGCAAATCAGCTGCACAAAAAAACGACAAATAAGTCAACAAATAAAAATAGTAATAACTTAAAAAAAAAAAAAAAATCACAGGGCCATTGTAATCATTTATTCAACAGGGAGTTTCTCAACATATAGTAGGAACGGTTGCCAAAGCTTTTTGAATTTTCTTTCCGAGCCTTGAGTTATATATCTCAGTTGTTCCACTTTGAGATGAGCCACCATGTCCATCACCCATCGCCTATGAGAAGGGGGTACCGACTTTTTCCATTTTAGCAGGATAGTCCGCCGTGCCAGAAGTGTGGCGAAGGCCACTGCTGTGACATGGGTGGCTGAAATCCTACAGTCTAGTGGCACCACACCAAATAAGGCTGTGACAGGGTTCGGTTGAATTGTTAATTCCCACACTGTAGTGATTGTGTCAAAAACCCCTTCCCAAAAGTTTTTTAGCCTTGGGCAGCTCCAAAACATATGGCTAAGGGTGCCTGGGTCACATTTACACCTAGGACAGTTTTCACTGGTTCCTGGAAACATTTTGGCCAGCCTGCTGTTTGATAGGTGGAGTCTGTGCAGGACTTTAAATTGGAGGAGTCCATGCCTGATACACATTTCATCTTTTTACTTTGTGTTTTTAACCCTCAGGGACTGTTTGTTACATTTTACGCGCTTTTCATTCTTTATTTTATGATAATTTGAAAATTTAAAAACATGCATTATATGATTTATGGGTACCATCTTGCATGTAAAATATTAAAACTATATATATATATATATATATATATATATATATATATATATATATATATATTATTATTTTTTTGTTTGTTTTCATCTAAAAACACACAGTGACAAGCTTGATTTAAAAAAAAGCCCATTTTGTGTGCAGAGCAGTGTGAGTGTGAGTATTTCACACTGCACAAAATAAAAAGAATAAAAATAAATGTTGCTGCTAATCATTGACATATTCCAGGCTGTCATAATAAAAAAAAAAACTACTTGCGTGTATTATGTCGAACATAATTCTTTTTTTTCTCATCTAAAAACATGGTGGCATCATGAAAAAAACATGTCATTTAGAGGGTTAAAATTCTGAAAGTTGACACGTTTGATATTTATGTTTAGGATTAAAAATAAACTCAATAAAAAGTAGAAAATCATATTAATATATAATATTTTTTTATCCTGATTTAGAAGCCCATTTTGTGTGCAGAGCGATATGAATGTGTGTAATGTTGAAGCGGACCCTTAAGGGTTAAAAACAAGTATTTAAATACATCTTTAAGATATGTATTGTAGCTTTTATCTTCTCTTGCCGCCTCCTTGTCTCTCGTGTTGTCGCTGCCTTCTCGGTGGTCTTCAGGTGGAGAAGAATCTGGCGTTGGAGGATCAGATCGTGAACATCCTGCAGCAGAACGAGGATCTGAGGGTCCGCACCGAAAACTGTCAGACCCTCATTCAGTACGTCTCCTCTTCCTCACTAACAGCTGCTCTCCCCACACGAAGGTGGCGCCACCTGCTGGACCATTTACATCATCATCGTTTTCAAAATAAAATAACGGGCAGAATAATCATAAAGAGGCTTTCAAATTAATGAATATTTTTGTCCAATACCAATTTGTTATACGCTCAGTTTATTCGTTACCCGTGACAAAAACGGATGTAACCTTCGTGTAGGAAGGATTCATTCATTCATTCAGTCGATAAAAAATGAAAACGTGATTTCAAGTACAGTTAGCCGTGTGTGAACTGGGACATCCTGAGAAGCTGTTCAAAGCAAAAGACACACAAGTTTACAAATATAAATTTCATCCTGCAGCTTAACTCTGATCTAAAACTTCAAAAGCATTCAAAATGACTCTGAAGATTACTCTTAAAATATAGCAACAGTAATACAATACATGAAGACAAATGGCACATGGAGAATAACAGTATGAATATCCTGGGTAGGTATTATATATATATATATATATATATATATATATATATATATATATATATAAACAATGATAGTGACAGGGTGCACTGGTGTCAGAGTAGACTGCATTAGTGTGAGGCCAGTGTACCTGATAAAGTGGCACCTGAGTGTAGAGATACGATTCTTTAAAAACAACAAACTGTTTGAAAACAGATCTGCCAAATATCTTAGTTTGTTTATTGGGGGGATTTTGGGTCGTCATGAAGAGGTTAATGAATTCATTTTGTTTTGAAGTTCTGTTTCTGGTCTCTTCTGAAAGGAAACTTGTTGTTTAACCATCAAAAAGCCAAAATAAGTTGAGGTGATACAAATCCAAAATAAGCAGATATTTTGATATGTATCAGTGTCTGTGGGCAGCGGGACGAGATTTAAGTATATTTAAATACTCCGTTATAATCCTGTTCTGAATTCATTATTTTTAAAATAATATGTATTTTTAAATCTATTAAATAGTCCATATTTGTTGCGTCGTTTGTTTTTCTGAGAATGTATGATCTTTAAAAGTGGCCCAAATTAGTAAAATGCGTGAACCCTGTTTATTATTATTATAATTTAATTTATTAAGATGTAGGTTTAAACTGCACCTTGCGCGGTGAGCGGAGGCATTTATTAGAGTCTGGCCGTGCTGTGCAGTCAACAGAGAGATGTTGAATTAACCTGTTACAGCCTGCAGCCTTCTACAGCTTGTCATAGAGACGTTGGGAACCTTTATAGACTGCAAACTGAAAATATGCAGCTTGAACGATGATTATTATCATCAGAATGTAAAAATATCCCCGAAGTTTAACTTCAGTTCTTGAGCGTAAACGCATTCCTGTTTGTCCTTCCCAGCAGTGAACCCCGTCTGTCTTCTGTCTTCTGTCCTCTCAGGCAGTTATCGAAGGAGCAGCAGGACCTGAAGGTGGCGCTGGAGAGACAGGCGGTCATAAACCAGAAACTCTCTCAGGAAAAAGAGCAGCTGATGTTCAAGCTGCGACACAGAGACTCGTGTCCGACCATCCACCTGCCCGCCATGGTGCAGGAGATCGCACCCAGATGATCACGTGATCACACGGATCCTCAGCGTAGATAGAGATCAGACGTCTAACGGTCACAGCCGGCCCGGTTTTTCAGGTCAGTAACTGGGCGTTAAACTCAAACTGGGCCGCAGCTGCTGGTCTGCAGCTCTGACTTTCAGGGTTTTGAGGTGGATTCTGTCTGCTTCATTTCAAGACCGAAGGATTCACATTTTAACCGCAGCTCCACCGGTTAATGTTCTGCCGCTCGTCTGCAGCTGAGCCGAACAACAAGAGCTTCCAACAGTTCTGGAGCCACAGGTCGACATCAGCGTACTGAGCCAGACAACAGTTTGGACCTCAGACCTCCCGGAGAATCAGCTCGGCCACAGTGATCTCCTGCTTTTCATTTTCATTCTTTTAAATGGGGAGCACGCGTTTACTGACAGATTTTTGTACATTTTGACGGTTAAAACCTCCTTTTTTCTGTCAGTTATAAAACAAGCAAACATGGACGGATCAGTGTGGCACCAACCTACGAGCTTGGTCACAGCAAACCCTTCGAACGTAGTTTTAAAATGCTAGCTCGCCAGTGACAGACCCGCTACAAGACTACAACAGTATTGTCCTGCTTCTGGTTCCTGAAGCTACACCTAACCCTAACCCCTAACCCAATTTGGTGTGTGAACCCCGAACGAGACGCAAAAAATTTGAATTGCATTACGCACGTTTACAGCCACTTGAGTGTGTTGCCGCTCAGGAATATTCGCCGTGAACATGTGTGCTAATGGTTGTGGGAGCTCTCTCACTGGGGAAAGCAGCTACGTGGTTTGCACAGCCGATAGCTGGATGTAAACACAGAGGCAGTATGAACCAAGACAGCAACACTCTTTATTAGTTATCATACTTCTGTTGTTTGCTTTCCACAATAAAAGACCATTGTAAATTCTTCAGAGCATTTTGCTAAGAAGCAAATCAACAAAATAGCTTACACGTAACGTTACGACTTCGCTCACTTTCCGAAATCACTTTGAGAGTTTTTCGGTCTCTGTAAAGTCTTGACGTTGAGTGTAGCTCCAGGTGACCACAGACAGCGACACTTTCTGTCCTTCGCTTCTGAATCTCAGTAACTTCAGGAGAATCGCTCTCAAAGCTAAAACGCTTTCGTGACACAGTGGCACGCAAATTTCTCACTCAAGTTGAAAAATTTCAACTTGTGCAATGAACGCAAAGACGCCACGTCATTCGCGTTGCCCAGCGTAGAACTTAGGTCTTTGATTTGAGTTTGTGTTAAAGCACACTGCAACACACACAAAGGTTTTGGTGTGCACAAACTAGAGAATAGTTTTATTTTATTTGGGAGATGTTTTTTGTACCATCGGCTTTTGGCAGACCATAACTTTTTCAGCATTATTTAGTGAGTAGAGTGGATGGTGCAACAGAACCGAGGGGCCGATCGCACCGAGGTGTGTCCCTGGAAATGCGTCGCAAACAAAACCATTGTATTCCTGTGGTAAAGCACGCCTGTAGGGCACATTTTTCTGGTGTTTTTTTCGGTGCACATTTTCCAGATGCGCTTTCAAGGTGTTTTTGGAGTGGCCACTTGCGTCTCAGTGTGATCGTCCCCTAAAAGAGTTTTAGTGCTTCCTTGTGTGTGAGTGCGTTTTTTAAAAAAAAAGTATATATATTTTCTTCAGACTTTCTGACTCTCGGTCAACAGAGCAACTTTACATGTCGGAGTTCATTGAGATTCGCTCAAGTTGAGCTCTACATGAGAACTGACCTTTACTGTTACATAGTCTTCTCTGTGAACAAATCCATGAATAACAGTCAATCATTTAGCTGTTTTAAAAATGCTGGTGTGAGCGGACCCCAGCACCTCGCTATTCTGTGATCTACCTGCCCGCTAAAGTGCCTGAGACTCACACAATGACTGATCGCACCGACAAAAGCTGGATCTTCTGATACAATTTACCTCAAAACTCTGAGGGCTCAAACTGGACGACGGCGACCACTCGTCACTCCACACCGACACCACGAGCGTTACCGTGTCTACTCCATGGAAGAAACACGGCGTCTCTGTTTTCTCTGGGAAAGTCAACAAAATCACATCAGTCAGTTCCCATCTGATGAAATCTTCTGCTGCCGGACACCAGGCAGCTCCACAGATACACCTTTTCCACCAAAGTGGTGGTTCTTGAACAAGTTTCATTCAGGACTCTTGAAACCGTGGTGCTGTCTAATTAACCAGCCTACATTTCCACCAGTTTCGATGGGAGCCATTATAATCAGGGATGTGTCATCATTGGAGAGTGTTGCACAAAGGAATCAAACTGTAGACGCAAAATTGCAGATAACGGTGACTACCTGCAAACTTCTTTTTTTAACGATATTTGGTTTTACCCCCAAACAACCACAAAGCAACTATTAATGACAATTACTTGACGTCTCCATCGTCGCCTTCTCCATTGTCTCTTTCCAAACCGTAGAATATGACATGCCAACTGGTATCATCATGACTGGCACTGCAGATCAAGAAAAACCTGCTGTCTTTTGGTTCTAGCTGAAATCCAACTTTTTTGGTTCTGAACCAATTTCTTCTTGGTCAAAATGTTCTGACCGGTTCAAAATTAGGTGCGGGACCTGGAACAGAACGGGTTCCATGTTGGTGTTAAAGGGGGAACAGAGCTGAAGTGTCTTGTACTTAAATGGTAGTTAAGAGGGAGCGGAGAATGCTGCCGATCCAGTTTTCCGACAAACTGACTGAAGTCAAACAGCTTCAAGAAACACTCGAGTTTATTTTGTGAGCCAACTTAAACAAAATAAAATTTTACTTGGACTTCTGGTGCTTGAGGTACTAAGGGTTCATCCAAGAATAACTTAAGTAAAACGTGCCCAAAAGTACACTTGATTTTTCGTGGTCTTTAATTGCGACAGTCTTAAAATCCCCTAACAGCAGGCTGTTAAAAGTTCCCACAAAGGCTTTTACTTTTAACGCCGCAAGCATCAGCTGGAGGTTGATACAACGACTATAAGGTGTCGTCTTAGAGATTTTCACAATAAAAACACGGCCTTAAGTGATTCTTAGAGATTCCTCTCACGTTTCCCACTGATTGCAAACTAGGACTCTAAACTTACTCTAAATAGTCATAATAAATGTAATCTTCATACCCGGACGTCCTTAAAGTATTGAAATCCTGTAAATTAAGAACCTATCAATAAACGAAACAGCCAAACTGTAACACTCCCTCAGCAACTTTTATCAGCTGTGATTTTTCTTTCTGTTTAACATGATGCTGATGATTTGTCGTCCTATTGTAGTCAGTTTGCTTTTACTGTTTTTATTAACCTGTGCTGTGCTTTTAGGTTACTCCTTTGTGTCACAGCTTTATCACAAATTGATGTTTTTGAGTCAGCTGACACATTTTAAGGTAGAGGAATTGTTGCTGCTGAGGGAAGACACCACTTTCAGCGTTGTACAATATACTGTGTTCAGGAGCTGAAAAAGCAAACTACACTGAGTTTATAATACCCTGTTTCTTTTTGGTCGAATTCTAACTTGCTGAAATATCACATTACCATCTTCAGTGGAAGCATGTTACATGCTAATTGTTAGGATGGTGACAGCAAAACATTAAAGGTTAAATACCACAATGTAAATATCCATTAGTTAGTAATATGCTTGATAGCATGCTTTTGCTCGCACATTGAAGAAAACAAATAAGAGACGTGAACTTTAACAGCCACTGAACACATACTGAAATTTACACACCTCTAAATTAGTTTAAATATTTTGAAAACTATATATCTGAATGTATTTGTTTTGAATTCACCTCTTTAAATTAATGGGGTTTTTTTTGCTATTTCAAAAGCAACATTTGATATTTTTTCCCCAAATGTTCTTAAATTCAGATCCAAAAATGTATGTTTCACAATGTAAAAAAGAAAAGAAAGGTTGATGAAATTCGACTGTTCAAATTCAGATATACAATTTAAAGTTTAAAAAGATCCAAAAATTTACATTATTACCAGCCAGCATGTTAACGAGGCGAAACATTAAATGTGACGTGCTCAACATCACCATGTCAACAGTATTTGGTAAATTAATAGCTTATGACACGTTACCGTTAGCACGTTAGCATTCTGTGAAAATTTCAGCTGAGTCACAGCTCAAGTTGAGTATTGTGTTTAGTGGTAAAAACTTGACAATTACAGTTCATTTAAAGTTATTCACCCATCTAACAGTTTGGGTTTTAGTTGTGTATTCACTGTTAAAATCCTCTTTAAGCTGCTAATGTGGCCGTAGACATTCGGTTCCTGGTCACACCTGAAAGTACCTGAGCGAAATTCATGCACGTGTTGCGAAGCTGGTGATGGGTTTGGTGACGCTGTATTTCTTGGGGTGGTTAGCTGGCAGGCTCCTGTGGCTGGTTAGCTAACGAATTATATGGTAGTGAGCCGGTGAGTTAGCTGGGTTGCCAACAGTTAGCCAGGTGTCTTGCTAGCTAGGTAGTCACAAAACAGATGATCTGTATAAACGGACAACTCGTTTCACAATGGTTCGCTAACAAAGCGGCAACTTGTGTGCTGGTTATGGGGTTACATTCTGGCACTAGCAAGACAAAATGCTCACAAAGCTAGCTGGGTTTAGCTAACCTTTGCTAAGCGTTAGCAAGATAATTCGTTAGCTTGGTCACTAAGCAGACGACCAGTTTAAACAGACAACTCCTTTATGACTTAATGCGAAGCTACCGGCATGTACGAGATGACTCAGCTGAAATGATGGCTGCAGCCATTTTGTCTCTGTTTGTAGTTGGCACGGTCTGTTTCTGTTTCACGGTTAGCATCGGAGCAACGCCACGCATTTTAAAACTGAAATATCCGTGTGGAGATTTTCATCTCCACGTTTAAATCGAATTGAGTTGAATTGATTTAAAATGGCGGTGTGACCTGTCCCTCAATCAGCTATGTTTACTATCATCGAGGTTTCCATAATGTTTCATTTACGTCGAGAGCTACTCAATAATCAATCACAAAACCATCATCACTGTATAAATCAAAGCTTGATAACTGTCAGAAAAACTGTCTTACTTTTTAAAGACATGAAAACATTACCACGTTAGTTTTTTTCTCTTTTGTTAATAATGGATTCATGAAATGTGACATTTGTATTGCCAAAAAAACAAATTTGTCAGTGTTTTGACAACTCTTTCTCCTTATGCACTAGCACTTTGACCAGTATTTTACCAGGAGTTTGTGTAAGAGAGATTTTTTTTCCATGTTGTATAGTTTTCAGTTTTTTTGGCGCCAGTGTAAAAAGTTCTCTCACCTTTTCTTGGTTGCATTTAAATGCAGCAGTTTGTTTTCCTTTTGTTTTTTGGCTTTAATAAAAAGCTACAGCTAAAACTAACTGCTGTTCTTTTTGCCTGCAGGCGAATCACCTTTCCTAAACCTCTTTTTTTAAAAAGTCAAAAGTTCTTGTCATTGGTATGTATCATTGAAAAAGCACAGCACGGGGTACATGAAACAATACTTCAGAGATACTAACAAATAATAAATAGCGATAGGTATAAATAATAAATAACTAGAAAAACAATATCAAGTGGCATTTCAATGTTGAAGCTTGGAGCTACATTAAACAACATTAGAACAATATAATATTAATTTCTAAATTGCAACAATCTCAGTGACGGCTCAGACAAAAAAGTCTAAAGGACCATTTATTTAAAAAATGAACTCATATTAACTGATTAGAAAGTTAAATAAATGTGATTTGACTATTTTTTCAAACATATGCTCTGTTTTGTCTTTGTTTTAGTTTGGAGTAAATTTTCAGTCTGAAAAAACGTCTCCTGATGAAGAAGCAGCCGTGCTCAGGTGTAACTCACCTGTACGACCTGCAGAGAGCAGCAGAGGACGGTTCAGACCAGAGACTGTGTGCACAGTCCGTAATACACCCGCGGCTCAGACAGTCACAGGTTTGAGTCCAGGACAGTTTGCACATGTCGCGGCTGCCGGGATCGAACCTGTGTACTTAATATGACAGGACAGCCTGGAGCCGCTCCGCTCGACACATTCGTCAGCCGTCTGTAACGTTTTACGGTCAGCCTCCTGAAACCTCGTTATTACAACACATGAAAACAATCTGGGTTCAGCATCATGAGGTCAGACAAACCAAACTGAGAAATGTATTCTGTAATTCACCTGCAGGGGGCGCTGCAGCTCACCTGTGGTTTGCAATACATCCGGGGGAGAGAAACAGCTGTTTATAGTACTGCTTTATTTATTTATTTACACAGTTTTATATAAATGCATTAATTATTAATAATAATAGTAGTAATAGTCTTACAGTGAGTGCAAAGATCAAAAACACACTCAACAGAGAAAGGCTTATCCAAAACTGAAACAAATGTCTCACTTACAAACACTAAAGCAGCTTAAGCTGAAATATTAGCTGTTCAAAATGTAATAGAAGTACACACTTATTTAATCTATACCCCAACATATATACATTCACATTCTACATAAACGACTTCCCAAATGTTATTATAATAATATGTTGTTTTTTTAAGGTACTCAATGACACTTTACAAAAGTTTTAAAAAAGATCATAAAATAGAATATGCAAAAATACACAATAAAATACACACAACATTAAAGTTCATAAGGCATTAAAAGGCCAAAAGTGAACTTTTACTTCATTTAAAGACATTAAAGAAAAGCATTTATTTTACAGCCTGACAGCAACATGGCTGTAACATAAAGAAACAATCCGCCCCCCGAAATATCTCAACAACTGTAAATATATTATGATATTTGTGTTGCTCCCATCATTAGGTCAACCTGTTAATGTGCCCAAATTTGGTTTATGACCAAAACTCAGTGGCATTTGTTAGTTTGCTAACATGCTAAAATATGATGGTGAACATCCAACGTGAGGACTCGTCACATGTTGCCGATTATCAGTGGACTTTCACGTCTACGTATTACGCTCTGGGTATCCTTCTGCGTCTGCTGGTGACATTTTGGGATGCAGCTGCCGGGATGTCAGCTCAGGCACATGCTCATTGGTATGGTTAGGATCAGGGGAAGTCGGCACATGGTACAAAAAAAAAAAAACCCCAAAACATTCTGATGAGAAGTGAAGACCGGACTCTTTCATGCACCGCCCCGACGTCCGTCTTTAGACCTTCATGCGTGTTTTAACCATGAATGTATGAAGACGATCTGGATACAGCACGGAGGCGGGGCCTTGTTCATTCCTGTGAGAGCTGCTCAGCAGTGCAAGAAGCAAAAAATGCTCTATTTCTGCGGTGAAAAAGGACCCGGGTCTTCCGCATTATCCGACCCATGAGGCACGCCCGAAAGGGGAACCAGCGGAGCGACTAATTTCCGGTTTAGTGCTTCACTAGCGTGAATGGCGATCTAAATAATGAAGTATTTTCAGCTCTTTTCAAAATGTTATGGATCTGAATGGATTAAATCTTGATAGTGAAATGAGTCATTTCACGGATGTTTTGATGATAACGAAAATGTATCCTCTCATTTATTGACATCTCTTTCAATGTAAGTCAATGGGAAACTTTTTTGTGGGTCCTCTGACTTCACCTGACGCTGTAATTCCACTTTTGGCCACTATGTAAACTTTGCATCAAAGTCTCGGGACACGTTTTCAACTTGACGCCGTCCAGCGCTGCATCGCGCAGAGACGACTGGCTCCGTTTGGCTGCTTTCTTTACTGATGCCGACTCTCCGCGTGTCAGGCTGCCGCGGCACGTGCCGTCCAGCTGTCCGCTGGTGTGTAATAATGCCGCAACGGAGTCTGTCCGACTGCGTTCTCATCTGACACCGTCCAGCGGTGTATCATGTGGACGCGAAAGGTGGCTTTTGGCATTGGGACTTTACGCCAAAATCACTGCAAAAGTGGCGCTATTTGAAGATTTTGAGATGAAAATGGGCTCTCCTCTGAAACAGATCGGATCATTCAAACCGGTAAAAAATAAAAATTCAACAATTCTAATTTTCAGCTCATTATAAACTAAAGAAAATGTACCATTTCACGTTTATTCGTCAAGTGCACGTGTAAGTACAATGTGCAGTGAAAGAGAAGTGAGAGACCGTTAAACAAATGACCGGAACAGATACGACGTCCGCCGCCGCCACCGGCGCCGTCTTCCTGAGCCTCTCTTTGTAACACTCGTTATATTCACTTTCACGCCGCCCGTAATCCCAAACACTGGAGCTTCAGTACAAGTACCTGAGTACTTGTACCTGAGTACCACCATCGCTTTGTCTCACACAGAGCGGCTGATAGGACGGACTCTGTTTCAGTGTGACATCAGGCTGCTTCACAAGCGTGTGTGTGTGTGTGTGTGTGTGTGTGTGTGTGTGTGTGTGTGTGTGTGTGTGTGTGTGTGTGAGAGAGAGACACCTCTGACCTGCAGCAGTTAAAGAAGCGCTGAGCGGATGTGAAGGGATCAGAGTGTCAGTCTGACAAGCTGAGACAATACCTGAGACCTGAGAGTGAGTGTGTGTGTGTGTGTGTGTGTGTGTGTGTGTGTGTGTGTGTGTGTGTGTGTGTTAGCCATGGGTCAGAGCCTCTGCTGTCATGTCACAGTGTTCCCATGGTGCTTCACAGCCACCTGTGAACACCTGAACAGAGCGGAGGAGCAGATGATAGAAAGAGAAGGATGGAGTGACATCTCAGATGTTTAGACAGAAATAAATCACAGCCGTGCTGATGGTATAGATGTTATAGATATTATAGATGTTATAGATGTTATAGATATTATAGATGTTATAGATGTTATAGATGTTATAGATATTATAGATGTTATAGATGTTATAGATATTATAGATGTTATAGATGTTATAGATGTTATAGATGTTATATTTATTCCAACAGCAGACCTCCAGTGTTATTGTGCTTTCAGACAACAGTTCTGCAAACAACATTTATTTGTAATAAGCAACAACAGAATATGATTTGTTTGTGTATTTAATCTTTAATTTGGCTCCTCCTGACCACCTTGACCAGACTGTTGCCGAGCAACACGCAGACACTCATTGCACAAACATAGTGCACTAGAATAAACAAAAGGGCTCTGCACAAATATTTCTGCACACCAAGAGCAAGAAAACATTATTTGTCACGATATGAACACACATACAACAAAGCTGCAAACTCCTGGTGCTGGGCAATGTACATTATTACATAAATGCATTTTAAATTTTTTAAAAAACATTTTAGGGAAAAAAACTCCAAAAAATATTTTCTTCAAAAATCATTTGAAAAGAATTTTTCTTAAAAAATTGCCACTAAAACTTTAAAGAAAGAACATTGCCAAACATCTTTTCTTTAAAAATCACCAAAAATTCATAAAGAAAGAAAATTGTTAAAACCATAAATAAATCTTTAAAAATCTGCAATTTAAAAAAAGAAAAACAAAACTGACATTTTTTCCTTCCACCAAACATCACAAACATTTTTCAAGTAAAAAAAGTCCTGCAAAATATTTTCTCTAAAAGTCACCAAAAAAATCACCTTTAAAAAAATTAAAGAAAAAATAAGCGTCACATTTTTTTCTGTAAAATGTAGCCAAAAATTTCTAAAGAAAAAAAACAAAAACAAAACTTTTCTTCAACAGTCACCAAACGTTTTAAAGATAAAAATTACCGCTAAAAAAAACCCACCAAAACTTTTTAGAGAAAAAATTGCAACAAATTCCCATAAAGCATTATCGCTGCACGGTCCTTGGTTTGCACAACCACACGTGGCAAACTACGGCCCGTCACCATGGTTACAATACGGCAGAATTCGTGGAGGTGAAGGGAAGCGAATTCTCCTGCATGAAAGTGTGTTGTTGATGGGATCCGTCAGCACAGAGAACTGGGTTTAATGTTGCTAAAACTTACAAAGACTGACTAAACTCTTCATTTTTTAGTTGCAACAACACCAAAAATTAAGTAAATATAACTACATTTTATGTAAATTTAACAAGATATAAAGAAAACATGAATTAAAGTTAACCCTTTGAAACCAGAGCACATTGGCCTGATTTCTTTCAAAAACATGGGAGGAAGGCAATGAGCGCTGACGGAAGAAATGACCCGAAAATTAGCAAAATTCCCTGAAAATGTATTTAAAAAAAAGAAAAAAATGTACCTTGAAAAAGTGCCCAGAAATGATAATTATTTAGTAACATAATGTTAAATACTTTAAACTCCTCGTCCTGCAGTTTGTCCTCTGAGTTTCTGCACGTCAGAAACCTGAAACAACCAGAATCGGCGCCAAAACCGCCTCCACGTCTGACCTCCTGCAGCTGCTCGTCCTCGCCCCAATTAAATCTCAATCTCTGAATAAAACCGCGTCCATCGAACGCACCGACTGTATCATCACTGTGGCTGTTTCTCCACGACCTCGCTCCACTTTTCCCCCCTTTACATTTTTAAGTGCCCTCTTCACGCGGAACATAAAGAGAAGCGATTAGAAGTGGAAGAAAGAAATTTGCAGCTATTTCCTGTTAATATCGTCCCCTTGTTGGGCTCTAATGAGAGGAGTGGCCCCTCCACGTGAAGAGGGCTTAGCAGCAGTTAGCTGGCTCCAGGCTGCGGCACAATAATCACATTTTAACTCAGCCTCACACCCCGAGCACGCACAAAAACTCACACCACTTAATTCCCTCTTTCAGAGCGCCGATGAAACGCCACAGGCTAAATTAATAGATGCTAATGGTCGCCTTCAATCAAAGCCGAGCGGGGTCCGAATCTGCCAGGAAGGCCTATTAATTAACATGTGAGGGGGGCCGCGGGGGCTGGGGGGGGCCGAGGCAGGAGGAAGGGGCTCTGCGGTTCACACGGGCCTCGGCAGGGCAGCCCATTGAGGGTGGAGGCAGGGGGCCTTTGTGCGGCTTCCCGAGCCGCAATTAGAGGCTCCTGAATGTGCTGCCGTTTGTCCTGCAGGTCCTAAAGCTGCACAGGAAGCAGCGCGGCCGCGCCGCCAATCAGACGCCCCCAAAAAACACGGCCTGACGACTAAACACGATCCTCTTTTTCTGCAGAAACGTCCCAAAATCAAGTTTTAAAACAGCTTTTTACGTGTTTGTTGATGTTAGTTTTAGTATCACACACACTCGTATCCCTCAAAATCAAGCTGTAAAAATATTTACAATTTTATATGTTGATATTATTTCTCCTTTCATTGAGTTTATTTTTCTAAATAACATCAGCCCTAATCATAACTATCTAATATTCTTTAATTTTCAGAATTTTAACACTTTATATGTTTTTAAAAGAAAGAAAACCACAAAAAATGAAATATTTTCAGCATACTACATGTCAAGTAGATTCATTGATTTATTTTGATGATAGTCTGGAGACGGCTGCAGGAGTCGAATCAGACGCCCCAAAATACACGGCCTGTCCATTAAATGCATTTCTCTTTTTCCGCAAGTTTTTAAAAAGCTTTCATCGTGTTAGTATTGATTATATTATATTACACAATATATATAATAATGTATTACTCTGCACAAAAAATGCACATTTCAAAGTCAAGCCTTAGAAAATATAGTATTTATATTATTTTCTACTGTCACTGAGTTTATTATGCTAACCTACATAAATCCTAATCATTATATTAAATATTCTTTAAGTGTTCAGAATTTTAAAAAATCACCAGAGCAATGAAAGAAGAGATAATGAGCAAGAAATTAGTGAAAAAAAAGAAAATGATCTTGGAAAAAGTGCCTAAAAATTATAATAATATTGTAACAGAATTTTAAATGCAGAATTATGATAATTAAAAATGCTGTTTTTCCCCCAGCTTTTTCTTCTTTGTTCCGAGACATTTTTACTTAACTTTATAAAAGTAGTTTTTCTAAATCGATTGATTTGTGGAATATTTCCTTCTGTCTGTCTTTCTTTTATTTATAAACTTGGAAAGATTGATTTATGTCGCAACAACTTCACAAAAATAAGTAAAGGTAACTAAATTTGAAGTAAACTTGATTAAATATAATGTAAACATGAATTTAGATGAATCGTTATATTAACTTACATTTGTCAGATTTCACAGTGAAGGAGAAAGTAGCTTAAAGTAGAAATACTCGAGTAAAGTACAGGTACTTTTGAAATGTACTGTGAATACTGCTGATCTTTGTCAGCTGACGAGAGCTGGAAACGTCTCGCCGTGATTAACCAGATAAAAGAGGGAGGTTTCCTCTGACCTTTGACCTCTGAGGTCAGCTGTGTTGTTCTGTGTCAATTGACCTGTTGCTCAACACACACACGCACACACGCACGCACGCACGCACGCACGCACGCACGCACGCACGCACGCACGCACGCACGCACGCACGCACGCACGCATATTTATTTATATTTATTTTTTGTTGTTTTTGTGTTTTTTTTGTTGTTGACTTTTTGTGTATTTTTCACAGTGTGATATGAATATTTCTACTGCAGTAACGGATCAGAATACTTCTTTAACTTTATATGCAGTTTTCAGACGATGCAATATTGAATCCAATTTAATTTCGATATACGGTCGGTGACATCAGCGTGTTTGGAGAGGTATTTTCTAAAATAACAAAATGAAATAAAAACATGATTTCATCACCTACAGCAGCGAGAGTCAGGGGCCAATCACAGAACGACAGGAGGCCAGGGGCCAATCACAGAACGACAGGAGGCCAGGGGCCAATCACAGAACGACAGGAGGCCAGGGGCCAATCACAGAACGACAGGAGGCCAGGGGCCAATCACAGAACGACAGGAGGCCAGGGGCCACTCTCAGAACGACAGGAGGCCAGGGGCCAATCACAGAACGACAGGAGGCCAGGGGCCACTCTCAGAACGACAGGAGGCCAGGGGCCAATCACAGAACGACAGGAGGCCAGGGGCCAATCACAGAACGACAGGAGGCCAGGGGCCACTCTCAGAACGACAGGAGGCCAGGGGCCAATCACAGAACGACAGGAGGCCAGGGGCCAATCACAGAACGACAGGAGGCCAGGGGCCACTCTCAGAACGACAGGAGGCCAGGGGCCACTCTCAGAACGACAGGAGGCCAGGGGCCAATCACAGCAGCCCCGTCATAGACTTTTCTCTCATTTTAAGACTTTTCCAGGACTTAAAGACTTTTCTGTGATTTTAGGACATTTCTCAGATTTCAGGACAATTTTAGGAAATCGTTAATATAATCGATTTTTTAAATCAACAAACTATCAGTGACATCATCTTTATTCTGATGACCTCATCACTCTCTTTATCTTCATCACTTTCCTCCTCCTCCTCCACCTCCTCCTCTTCATCTTCCTCCTCCTCCTCCTCTTCCTCCTTCTCCTCCTCTTCCTCTTCATCTTCCTCCTCCTCCTCTTCATCTCCCTTCTCTTCTCCTCCTTTTCCTCTTTCTCTTCCTCCTCCTCCTCCTCTTCCTCCTCCTCTTCCTCTTCCTCCTTCTCTTCCTCCTCCTCCTCTTCTCTTCCTCTTCCTCCTCCTCCTCCTCCTCCTCCTCCTCCTCCTCCTCCTCCTCTTCCTCTTTCTCTTCCTCCTCCTCTTCTCCTCTTCCTCCTCCTCCTCCTCTTCCTCTTCATCTTCCTCCTCCTCCTCTTCATCTCCCTTCTCTTCTCCTCCTTTTCCTCTTTCTCTTCCTCCTCCTCCTCCTCTTCCTCTGTCTCCTCCTCTTCCTCTTCCTCTTCCTCCTCCTCTTCCTCTTCCTCTTTCTCCTCCTCTTCTCCTCTTCCTCCTTCTCCTCCTCTTCCTCTTCCTCTTCCTCCTCTTTCATCTCCTCCTCCTCCTCCTCCTCTTCTCTTCCTCTTTCTCTTTCTCTTCCTCCTCTTCCTCTTCCTCCTTCTCTTCCTCCTCCTCCTCATCTTCCTCCTCCTCATCCACTAAAATGGCAGTCTGAAAGGTCGCCTCTGCGCATGCTCGGCGCACCTCTGCCAGGGAGGGCAGGGCAGGTATCTCCCTCCGCGAGCTCGTGTGACAGACAGACGCTCGAGGCTCGGCTTCACAGTGCAGCACGCGGCGGAAAGAAGCACGAGGACACACCGACTGCTCAGAGCCGCGCGGCCCGGCGCTCCCTGCTCCTCCCCGGCTGCAGCTCCGAGGATCCTCCGCTGATCTCTGACTCTCCGCGGAGTTTGTTTGAGTCACCTGCGGCGCGTGCAGACACCGCCCCGGACAGGTGAGGGGAGGCCGGCTCAGGTGCAGCTCACTCGGAGAGTTATGGATCTTCAGGGTAAACTGGAAATCTGAGCTCTCCCAGTCCGAGGACCCACTGGAGCCACTGGACCCCCGTCAGCTGTGATCCTCAGCCCCTGCAGGTGTGACGATGTTCCACAACAAGAAGTGCTTCACCATCGAGTCTCTGGTCGGGAAGGAGGCGAGCAACCACCCCGGCACCGGCACCGGCAGCGGCGGCTCCGGGGACGAACCCATCCGGCCCACGGCGCTCCGCTTCCCGGAGTCCCTGCACCCCTCCGCCGCCGCCGCCGCCGCCGCCGCCGGGGTATTCGGCTCGTGCTTCCAGGGGAGCAGCGGGAGGACTTTGTACCCCGCCGGGCCGGACATGGTGCTGCAGGAGCCCGGGACGCACGCTCACAGCCCCGGCGGGCTGCCGCTGCACCCGCTGCAGATCCCCCCTCCGCAGAGCTTCTTCAGCCCGCAGCACCGGGACGCGCTCAGCTTCTACCCCTGGGTCCTCCGGAGCCGGTACCTGGGACACCGCTTCACAGGTCAGACCCCCGCTGCTTTTTATTCTGCCGCTTGCTCTGTTTTTAATCTGAATTTCATTTCAGACAATTTGTGCATCTTTTATCAAGCATTAATCTTAAGGCCTAATGTTTTATTTTAAATTAATAATTACAGTTTTTTTCCATTCTTAAGCGGGTCTTCTTTTCACAAGCAGCTATTTAAACATTTTACATTTCTTTCAAAAACTCATGGAAAAAAATCAAAGAGCCACTGGCCAATAACTAATAATAATAATAATAATAATAATTTTATTTGAGCACCTTTTTACGCAAAAGCACAAAGTGCTCCCCAAAAAGCAATGATAGGCTAATGAAACATAAACATACACCCACATATACACACACATAAAGACATACATATATATGTGCATACTTACATATATACATATCTGCCAATGCATACACACGCACAAAATAACTCTGTCAAATGTCCTGCAAATTGCGAGAAATTTGTAGATTTAGGAAATTATTTTTTTTAAGCTAGGGGAAAATGTCCAGAGAACTATATATTCATAATGATTATAATGATATATTTTAACTCTTTTTGTGGAGATACTCTAATTTCAAAGACATTTGTTGTTTTTTTTCAGGTATTCTCTTCCACTTCCTGATTAATTTCTTGCAAATATTTGGGCAATTTCTTATTTAGTTGTTAATTGCCTTCTTCCCATGTTTTGGTTTTAAGGGTAAAATATGATGATACATTATCATCGACGTGCGAGTTTGAGTGTTGCAATAGCCTAAAATTAAACAAATGACCATATATAATTAAAAAAAAAGTAATTGTAGGCCTAAAACAGGAAACAGAAGAAATATGTTGATTATTCTTCTACTTCTTTATCATCATCATCATCATCATCATCATCATTATTTACAATTAATATTCATTATATCTTCTTTATCTTTTATTATTATTCTATTGTAAATGTTCTTATTTAATTTAATTACACCTGCAGACGACGCTGAAAATGATCCATGATCCATATAATTATCAATAATGTTTGCAGTAGTATGGCGGTGGTAGTACTGGCAGAAGAAAGTATTTACTAATACTGTGTGCAGTATTTGCAGTGTTTAATTGGTCTAAAGTTTGAGTCATTTACAGATAATCCGATGGTATTTTTGGTCTGTTTGGAGGAAGATTTATTTGTTTTCTGGAAAGATGAAATAGTGTTTTTCGTTGGTTTGTTTTGTATTCAGACTTCTCAACATTTTATCTGCAGCTAAAAAAAAATATCAAATTCAATATAGTCAAAATTAATGTGAATTTATAAAACATTTCCTGGACGGTTTATAGCTTCATCCTGATGACTCACCCAGGAAATAACACACACACACACACACACACACACACACACACACACACCCACTGAGCACGAGGCATTTTAAACAATAAATCATCTGATATCTTATATAATGATTCATTTATTATTTTTTATTTCTGTCAGTGTAGCTGCAGCTCGTCTCGTGCTCGCGGGGTTTTTATTTCTGCAGGTGCACGCGCCTGTTTGATTTTGGCTGCCGCACGAGCGACCTGTAACCTGAAGTAGTAATACTCCTAATATTCTCGTCATCTTATCGTAATAATAATAATAATAATAATAATAATAATAATAATAATAATAATAATAATAATAATGCAGCGTGTTCGTGGCGCTCATTTATCAATCTAAAACATATTTACGGCCTGTAAATCTCCCATAATATTTCTGATATTTGTTTTAAATAATTTTTATCTTTTAATGACTTTTAGTGTCGATCTCAGCCACCAGACTCTATCAGACATTCATATTAAATTAAGGTGAATTATGAAGTAAATTTGAAAACCTGAATCAAATCTTTAAACATGAAGCTGAATTTTCCTCTAATTATTTTAAGATTATTATTTTTTTTAAATTAATTTATTTTAATGTTGGACTACATTTAACGGATTTTTAAAAAAATGATAACTTGTTACTCGAAAACTTGTCATCATGAACAAAATGTTTGGCTGCACTGAGAGCAAATGATTAATACATGTCCGTTATGATAATTGTGTGTTTATAGATAATTAAAGGCGTTCACTCGTGTCATATTTCAGTTAAAAAAAAAACATATTTTTTTAAACAGCGTGAATCATGTTTTCATATAATACTAATAAAACTCTGCAGGCTGATAAAACACAACAAATATATTTTAAATTTTATTATCATTAGAATAACTTTTTACTATTAGTGATGTTTTTAACTTGGAAGTATTGTTCTATAATTATAATTATTATTATTAAAACCTCAGGCAGGATTTTTTAAATTAAATTGAGGAAAAATATCTTCATTGCTTCCTCTTGTTGTTTTTGATTAATTCTTAAGCAAAGTTTTGATATTTGTGAATAAAATCTGCGTAATTATTCGTGATGGGGGAAAAAAGAGAGATGTCACGGGTTAAAAGATGACATGAAAATCAAATATTTCTTTTAGTTTTCACTCTTTTTTTTCAGCTCCGACTCGCCGCGAAGAGCCGCTCTAACTTTTTCCGTCTTCAGTTTGATTTATAGTGAAATATATTTTTATGTTTTTATTTATTATCTGGTGTTGAAACGTGTCGGAGACGCAGCGGCCTGAAGATTTGAGGTTTTAATGTCGCTGCAGACAAAACAGCGAGGGGCAGAAAACTTACGTTTCATCTTAATTATGAGAAAACAATTCCGAAAGAGAAAAAATAATTTTGAAATAAATCATAAACAATTGATCCGGAGTTTCTCAACATGTGGGACGCGACCCGGCGGAGAGCGCGCTCAGTGGGGTTTCTTTGAATTAATTTTAAATTATTAATATAAAAACACAACAATGGGTATATCCGTATGAGCTAACAATCTTTAAGAACGGGAAAGTAATAAAAAATGTGATGTAGGCTACTTATATTTATTAGAATATAAAAATCACATAAAAAAACCCCAAATAGCCTGATTGACAAAGAAAAAGTAAATATTTGGTATAATATCGATTGTATTTTATACCTTGAATTTGAGATTTTAATGTTCACTATTTACTCACGTTTGTGTCCTAATTTTAATGTAAATAAGCTTGAAGTTTTATTTTCTTTTAGCACCACTGAGGATGACACATTTCCATTTCCATTACGCATAATGACAATAAATTCTTGATTTTGAATTATGACATAGATGTTTATATTTTTTGTGTATTTTTTTTTCAATTGATTAAAGAACTAACATTAAATACATTTTGAATATACATATATATATATATATTCACATCTCTGTAGATCAATGTTTTGTTTTTTTAAAATGTGAAAACCAAACAGAATTTAAATATCAGCAGTCTGTAATTATTTAAAACCCTAAATGCAGTTTATGGACGTTATTATATATAACAAAATTATTCAAAACAGAAGAAAAAAAGACTGACTGGTTAATTTCTGATTTTTATTTGTAATACTTTGCAGTTTCCATCAGAACAAAACATTTCTCTTCATCTTTAGTTTGAACTCTTCAACAGCAGTTTTCCATCTTCATTAAAGGTTTAGATAAAATTCATTTATTCTTATTTCTTGTGTTTCATGCTGTTGCAGCTCTGAATTGCAGCCGAGTTAAATATGTTTTTTAATCCATCAAAAAGAAATATTCAACGTGTTTGCTGCATTCATTTTGGACACATTTCCTCCAAAATTCATCCCAACTCATTTTGGGATTTTTAAAAATTTGAACTAAAGTTGTGAGTTTGTAACAAAGTTCAGCTGCGACACATTGACTTTATACTGTAAATCTGTCCATGACCTTTGATCTCTGAGGCTGGGATGTCACAGGTTAATGGTGCAGATTTAATCTGCAGCCTAAAATATAGTAGTTTTCCTGTACATACTAATAACAATGATAATATTAATAAATAATAGTAATTATTCAGTGTTTGTTGTGGCGCTCAGTGAAAAATCAAAAATACATTTTAGGGCCTGTTAATAATAAAGTTTCTATAATATTTCAGATTTTTCTTTTAAAACTGAATTTGACCTTTTTACTGACTTTAATCTCTTTTTTGCATTTTTATTCTGAAGCAGAACATATTTATTGATTTATTTATTTGTATTTATGTAAAGCCAGCTGAAACCAGCTTTATTGACACAACACATAAACTGATTGGTGCATCTCACTGTCAATCAATCAATCAATCAATCAATCAATAGTCTGCTCTTGGTTTTAACCCCTTCTTATCTGTCATCACAATCTAAGCCACATACAGTAAGACTTATTGCAACTAACAATTATATTTTATTATTGATCAATCTGCAGATTTTTTCATCAGTCACTGAAAAATGTTTTGTAAAGCCCACAAAAATTATATAGAATATAACATATATAATAATAATAATGTAGCCTATTTATAATTTTAAAAAAGTACTCTGAATCAAAACTTACATTTAAAAAAAAAATCTGACGTTAATTGAAGTTTCATTTTTCCCTTTTTTTCATGTTTGTTTATGTTTTAGTTTAATGCAACACTCTTAAAATGGAAGCAATATTAATTCAAATATTACTCATGTTTCTCCTTCAATGAAAACCATGTGCTAGTAATTTTTTATCTAAAACAATGAATTTAATCAAAGTTGAGTTAAAACAGGGACTTCCTCAGTGCTAAGAAACATGGCTGTGTTTTTCCTTTGAATAATAATGATGATGATAATAATAATAATAATAATAATAATAATTAATTTAAAAGTTTCTCTCTCTCACACACACACACACACACACACACACACACACACACACACAAGCTCTTCACATTAAAAGCCTGTTTGGACTCAAACTGATCATATTAACGTGACTGAACGATAATGTTCATCTAACTTTAAGATTCCCTCCAGACTTGTTTTCAGACGGAGCCTGTTTGATTCTCTGCTTTGAATAATAATAATAATAATAATAATAATAATAATAATAATAATAATAAAAACATAATAAAACTTTAGGAAATTCTCAGGATAAAATATCCTTCTTCTCTCTTGTGTAAAAATACAGATTCTCTAAAAATGTCAATATGAGACGTCCCCTTTTTAATTTCTTTCTTTAAAAACAGAGTAAACGTTTTGTTGCTGTGGAAGTTTGACTCTGGACTGTGATTGGCTGCAGACCAGCAGTGATGCGTGTTTGACAGCCGTCTGCTGTTTTTCTGTCAAATCTGTCTCAACTTGTCAGTCCGTCTCTCCGTAACTTCCTGTCTGCGTCTCGCAGCTCATTGGCTCTTAGAGAAGTAAATCCTTAAAAACAACAGTATACACCTCTTACACCTCACACGCAATTATATTATTAAATTAAATATTCTTTATTTTCTATTTATTCACTTTATTTTAATATCATGCGTTCTTTCTTTTTTTTTTAGCCATCCAAACAGGATAAAGAGACACTGACATTTCATAAACATGTTCTGGTACAACACAACACAACACAACACAACACAACACAACACAACACAACACAACACAACACAACACAACACAACACAACACAACACAACACAACACAACACAACACAACACAACACAACACAACACAACAACAAAATAAAATAAAACAAAAAATTAAAACAAAACAAACCAAAATAGAGCAAAACACAACACAACACAACACAACACAACACAACACAACAAAATAAAATAAAACAAAAAATTAAAACAAAACAAACCAAAATAGAGCAAAACACAACACAACACAACACAACACAACACAACACAACACAACACAACACAACACAACACAACAAAACAACAAAATAAAATAAAACAAAAAATTAAAACAAAACAAAATAAAACAAAACAAAACAACAAAATAAAACAAAACAACAAAATAAAACAAAACAAAACAAAACAAAAATTATAATAAAACAAAACAAAACAAAATAAAATAAAATAAAATAAAACAAAATACAAAATTAAAACAAAACAAAACAAAATAAAGCAAAACAAAACAAAACAACAAAATAAAACAAAACAAAAAATTATAATAAAACAAAACAAAACAACAAAATAAAACAAAACAACAAAACAAAACAAAAATTATAATAAAACAAAACAAAAATTATAATAAAACAAAACAAAACAACAAACCAAAACAAAACAACAAAAGAACAAAACAAAACAACAAAACACAACACAACACAACAAAACAATCATACTGACTCAATTCAAACAAACTTTATTGACACAACACATGAAGCGATCGGTGTGTCTCCTGTCAATCTATAAATCAATCAAAACTTTTGTTCTTGGTTTTAACCCCTCACTGTTTTTGTTACAAGTCTGATAAAAACTACCAATAGGGGCCTCCTGGGGTCCTTGAGGGGCCTCCTGGGGTCCTTGAGGGGCCTCCTGGGGTCCTTGAGTGCAGCTGAGGTTCCGGAGTTGCTCCGTGAGCTTGACTCAGTCTGGACCGGCTGCTCTTAGTTAGTTTCTGTCCGTCTCTGAATGGATTCAGACGTTTTGAAGTCGCAGCGTCTTTGAGTCGCTCCAAACTGCAGCGACTGCATGTTTACATGTTTTGATTTTTGCAATCGATTACAATTCTACAATTCTACAATTTCATTTAGCAGACGCTTTTATCCAAAGTGACGTACAACACAAGCAAGAATTTAGACTTAAGGAAAAAACCTTCAGTAAGTGCAAAAAGTACTTCAGGTGTGATTGGTCACAGGTATTGCCGTCTGGTGGCAGAAGAAGTGCCGCACAACCCCCCCCCCCCTTTTTTTCTTTTTTTTCTTTTTTTGGAAACCAAAGTAATAACCAGTAGTGATCTCAGCATCTGAGATTCAACAATCTCAATATCAGTATCACTACTTACGATGACAATCAACATACAACATCACACAACCTTGTCAGTGCTAGATAATCATTAGGTGCTGGGTTTTGGACCTTCTGACTTAATTTACCCCAAAGGGCAAAGAGGAGAAGAGTCGGGTTAAGTGCCTCGGTGTTCTCGGAACAATTGAGTTTTCAATTGTCTCTTAAAAGTAGAAAGGGACTCAGCAGATCGCACAGAGTTTGGAAGTTTGTTCCACCATTTGGGAACAACAGAAGAGAAGAGTCTGGCTAGAGATTTAGAGCCGTGCTGGGCTGGAAGCACCAGGCGTCTTCGCATGCAGAGCGTAGTGGGCGAGAAGGAGAGTAGACCTGGATCGGGGATTCCAGGTAGGCTGGAGCAGTTCTTGTGATTATTTGGAAGCCAAGAGAAGTGCTTTGAATTTGATTCTGGCTGCCACTGGAAGCCAGTGAAGAGAAATTAGCAGCGGGGTGACATGTGCTCTTTTGGGCTGGTTGAAGACCAGACGTGCTGCTGCATTCTGGATCATCTGAAGAGGTTTGAATGAGCATGCAGGGAGGCCTGCCAGAAGAGAGTTGCAGTAGTCAATGCGTGAGATCACAAGAGCCTGAACCAGAAGCTGTGTGGCCCGTTGGGTCAGGAAGGGTCTGATCTTCCTGATGTTGTAGAGGGCATAACGGCAAGACCGAGAAACTGAGGCCACATGAACCTTAAAGGTCAGTTGGTCATCGATCATGACACCCAGGTTTCTGGCTGAGTTTGTGGGCACAAGTAGGCTCGAGTCTAGTTGGACACTGATCCGAGGCTGAACAGATGGACAAGCTGGAAAGACCATGAGTTCGGTCTTAGACAGATTTAGCTGAAGGTGGCCTTCCTTCATCCATGTGGAGATATCAGCCAGACACGCTGATATCCGAGCTGAGACCGTTCTGTCATCAGGTGGAAAGGAGAGGAAGAGCTGAGTGTCATCAGCATAGCAGTGGTAGGAGAAACCGTGGGAGCGGATCACGGCACCGAGGGAGGTGGTGTACAGAGAGAAGAGTAGGGGACCAAGCACCGACCCCTGAGGAACCCCTGTCGATAGGCCATGTGACCTAGACACCTCTCCTCGCCATGACACTCTGAAGGATCTGCCTGTGAGGTAGGACTTGAACCACCATAGGACAGAACCTGAGATGCCGAGCTCAGAGAGTGTGGAGAGGAGGATTATTGACCCTTTGAAACCCTCGACATTTTTACATGCTATTTAACCCTTTAACACCTGAAAAACTGGTTTGATTCTTCTTTTAAAAACATAGGAAAAGGTTATCAGCGACTTTGCTAAACATTTCACACAATTGCAAGAAATTAGTAAAAGGGCAACAAATTACCTAAAATGGTTTAAAAAGTATCAAAAGAAAATGATCCAAAAATTAACAGAAAACTATATTTGTGATTATAATACTGTAAATATATTATATATATATATATATATATGTATATATATCTATATCTATATATATGTATGTGTGTATATATATATATATATATATATATATATATATAAATTATACAGGAAGAAATATATATAAGAAGAAAAATTGTACTTTTTTCATGTAATTTTCTTGTAACTTTCAAAACTTTTTTTGATCACTTCTGGACCACATTTTCATAATTTTCTTGTCATCTTCCCTCCACGTTTTTGAAAGAATCTGCTCAGCTTTCAAAGGGTTAACTTATTCCAGAGTACCATGAATCACAATTACAACTGTGACATGACGTGTGTGTGTGTGTGTGTGTGTGTGTGTGTGTGTGTGTGTGTGTGTGTGTGTGTGTGTGTTCAGGTTAAACACACTCTGACAGGTCTGGACTTGTTATCAGTGCCAGGGGAGGCTGATGTGCCATCTGCCCTAACAACCCTCCTCCTCTCACTCTCCTCCTCCTCCTCTCTCTCCTCCTCTCACCTCCTCCCTCCTCCTCCTCCTCTCTCCTCCCCCTAATGTAATACTGTGACCTTTTTGGCTCATAAAATTATGGTTTTAATCATAAATTGTGACTTTCTTTTCCTCTCCTCAAAATTACAACTTTATTCTTGAAATATGAGCTTTCACGAGTTACAACCATTAAAAGTTTGAAAAACAGCTTCTGTGATGCAGCAGACGAAGTCGAGGGGGAGAAAATTAGCAGGTGTAATTATTTAATTTAAAGTGCTGTACGGAGAAAATCAGGAGTTTAAAGGAGGGATAGTTGTGTGTCCGTTTCTGTTCAGATCTCTGCGGCAGAAACAAAATCTGCAGCAGAGACTCTTCAAACCTGCTGCTGCTGCTGTGAGGAAGTCTTTGCTGTCATTCGTCTGCAGCACGCTGTCATTACCTGCTTCCAGTCTGTCAGCTGCCGTTGTTTAAAGGGTTAAAACCTTCAAACTAAACGTCATTACAGACTTGTGAAACACGCAGACTCGAGACAGCCGACGTTTAAATGATGCAATTCGTCTCATTTCTCCTCAGCAGCAGCAGTTTCTTTGCAGTGCTGTTTGACTCCAGCTGCACTTTAATCCTCACACACAACACAACACAACACAACACAGCACAACACAACACAACACAGCACAACACAACACAACACAACACAGCACAGCACAGCACAACACAACACAACACAGCACAACACAACACAACACAACACAACACAGCACAGCACAACACAGCACAACACAACACAGCACAGCACAACACAACACAGCACAGCACAGCACAACACAACACAGCACAGCACAGCACAGCACAGCACAGCACAGCACAGCACAGCACAGCACAGCACAGCACAGCACAGCACAGCACAGCACAGCACAAAGCCTACCTTTGATCTGATTGGAAAAGTTGGCTTCGATGTCGTAAACAGCAAACAAATAAACTGTAGTCAGAATCAGAATCAGAATGCTCTTTATTGTCATTATACAGTGTATAACGAGATTGGAGAGCTTCTCCATTCCTTCAGTGCAAAGTACAAAAGCTTTTTATAGAATTAAGTACGAGATAGAAATAAAAATAAAAAAATAGACTTATATACAGCTATGTACATGGGTGTGGAGGTATAAGTTAAATAATAAATATGAGTAGAGCGACTCGGTGTATTGCATGACATATTGCACAGTATGTGAAGTATATTGCACAGATAGAAATATATTGCACGGGAAATATATTGCACATGGAAGATAATTAGGGTGTGCACCGGGTGGATTGAGGTAGGGATGTGATGTATAATGTCTATTGTCTGTTGTGGTGTCCGGGGTGGTTATTTGTGAGAGTTCACGGTGGTGATGGCTCTCGGAAAGAAACTGTCCGGGTGGAGGAGAAGTGGGGGCCAAGTCTCACAGTCTGGAGTCTGTCGGTCAGAAAGTCTTTGATCCAGCTGCATGTGAGGGGAGGGAGGCCCAGGATGGTCGGTTTGGTGGTCAGAATGTCCGGGATTATTGTGTTGAATGCCGAGCTGTAATCCACAAAGAGCATCCTGGCGTAGCTCTGCTGCTGTTCCAGGTGACACAGTACTGCATGCAGAGCTATGTCGATGGCGTCCTCCGTGGATCTGTTCGCCCGGTATGCGAACTGGTGCGGGTCCAGTGTGGGGGGAAGGCAGTCCTTGATGTGCTGTAGGACCAGTCTCTCGAAGCACTTCATGATGACGGGTGTGAGGGCAACAGGGTGGTAGTCATTGAAAGTCAGTGCAAAGCAACCTAAAAATCAAATCATAAATAAATATATAAATATATAAAGACTGAAAATAAAAATACAGTCACAGAAACAGAAATATTGTTTTGATTTGATTTTTATTTATTTTGAACGTATTGACAAGGAAATAAAGAAAATAATATCTATAATATTATATATATATATATATATATATATATATATATATATATATATATGTATAATATAACCAGGCCATAATTTTATGAGAATAAAGTCATAATTTTGAGAATAAATTTATAATTTTAATTAGGATGAAGTTATGATATTATGAGAGTAAAATCACAGTTTTAGAGGAATAAAATCCTAATTTTATGAGAAAAAGCATTCTTTTACGAGAACAAAGTAATAATTTCACAGTGAAACAGGCCTGCGTCTGCAGCTTTATTCACTTTAATCTGTTAATATGACTTTTTTTTGGGTGATGTAAACAGTCTTTGGAGGCGCATCACAGGTTTAAATATGCTGCATTGCACCATCGCACTGTTGCATCATGGGTAGATTACAGGTCTGAAGTGAGTCTGCAGATTAAAGCGATATTTGACCGATAAACAAACAACAGAGGTCGCTGCTGCCAGTTCACATGACGAGCACTCTGATGAGCTGGCAGCGGCGATGACGGCGATGACGGCGATGACGGTGATGGCGGTGATGGTGGCAATGGCGGCGATGGCGGCGATGGAGGCGATGGCGGTGATGGCGGTGATGGCGGCAGGGCCGTGATCGCCTGTCGAACACTGGGGGCTGTGGCCCTCCCCTCTGAGGGGAATTCTGGGTTTGCGGTTCTCGCTGATGTTGTCTTGTTTGAGCCGATTCTACGTGAAAATAACGTTTTTCTCATTATTTGAAGTAAATTGAGAGCGTTATGCAACAGCTGGTTTAATTTACTTTAATTTGAGCTCAGCTGTTTCTCTGCAGTTTGATGGAAAACGAATTTTTATTTTTTGTTTTCTCAGTTTTTTTATCGTGTGAGTTGTTCGGTGTTTCTCGATGTTTTTATTCCTCGAACTGTAACCAAACCTGGCGGGCGCCTCTGACCTTTGACCTGTAAACTCGATGCCGTATTTACATTAAAGCGTCGTCTCGACTCATTTGAAATTCAACCGAAATCAACCGTCACATTTGCAAGCCGAGCTCGTGCGTCAGCCACGGCTCCCGACTCCGACTTTGCATATGAATATCACTTTATAGACGCTAACGCCGGCTAGCAGGCACGAGCGCGTGTCGCCTCTCTGCACGCCATCATTGTCCTCCTCGCTTCCTCGAAGCCGCCGAGCAACCGACTTTTTTGCGTGCGGCGTGTCGACGGCGGCGGCTCTTTCAGCTGAGCCGCAGCAGTTGAGGAGAACTTTGTTTTTATGTAAAATATGATTGTGATGTTCACGTGAGATTTCAATAAGCGGTCAGAAAACTGAAGCAAATGTTGGATGAGGGTTTGGAGCAAAAGCGAAACAAAGAAAAACACAACGACCGTTTTTACCGACTTTGATTCAGACGGATTTACTGAACGTCTGATAAACAAATGAGTTTATGTCTCTTTAACGTCCGTCCATCAGCGGCGAGGAATCAAACCTGTGAACCGGCACAGTGAAAAAACCTGAACAAAATGCAACCAACGAAGAATCAACTCCAAAAAGTGGGAAGACATTAATAAAAAGTGCAAGAAAACTGCCTGAAAATTAATTAACGAAAAAATAAAAAAGTAATAAAATTATAATTATTTTGTGACATATTTTAAAATTATAATTTTTTGAGAAAGTTTTCCTCACTTTCCTCTCGAAAAAAATCTATAAACACAAATTGATTTTATTTTGTGGAACATTACTTACCAAGATGCTCATTATCTTTTATTTAATGTTGTTAAGTAATTGTACCAATTTTCAGGGTTTAAATGTTTAAATACTCATGAGAAGCGTCTGAAAGCAGCACGAGAAAACTGACGTTGCTCCGCGTTTGAAAGGGTTAATAAAAACCTGCAGACAAGATTTCACCTGTGCGTCAGCAGGAAAATGATAAATATGATAAAATAAATACATTTATCAGTGTTTTTGATGTGTCTGGTTCAGCTGGAGTTTACCTTAAACTTTTAGTTTGGTAGTTCTGTCTCTGACGAGATGTTCGGATACGCTGGAATTTAAAGGGCAAGTTCCTGCAAACTAAAGTCATGGAGAAGTTATGGTTACTGACCGGTTTATTAAGAGTGCAAGAAAACAAAACACAAGCACGTGAATAATATTTAAGGAGGCGCAGAGGAGCTCACGGCGCTGCCTTCATTAATGTCTCAGGGACAGACGCGCTATGGTGGATCAAAGTTTAGATAAATAACTGTTTCTTTCTTCTCTCTGATATACGTCACCCAGTTTTCCTCCCTTTTTATTTATTCTTGTGTATATTTGAGGTTTTTCTAAACGTCACCTATTAAAGTTTCATCACAGCAGACGTGGTCATGATGTCGTGGCGTGAAAACTGAAACCGAAACAAACAAAAAGAAACAAAACACAATCGGATCCGAATCAGATTCTTGTTTCTGTGAATGAGACGTTTTGTTTTTTTTTAACCTCGATGGTGTCAGCTGTCCCAGATTTTGGTTAAAAAATAGAAATGACATCATCATCATTGTAGTGAAACGCTGAGTCACACACACACACACACACACACACACACACACTGCTGTTGTTCTGATTCTCCCTTCTCCTCCCTCTCAGGGGTTAATTTATTATTTTTTTTCACAATCACATTAGTCAAAACTAAATCTGGGAAACCAAAAACATATATCTGAGTTTGTGTTAATTTTATGAAATATTAAATGTACTTATATTTACTTAATTTTGTGTACGTATTTGTCAAAACTTCTTTTTAAAAAACATGATAATAATTGCAATGAGCAACTTGGCAGAAAACGTTCCACAAATTGCAAGAAATGATGAGATTTAGAACTTTATTTAAAAAATAGAAGCTATGATAAAAGTCCAGTGAAAAAGGTAAAAGCTGGAGAAAAACTTTAATTCTAATTATCATAATAACATATTTAAAATAATGTTACACAATTATTATAACTTTTTAAGCATGTGTTGACTCTAATTTCTTTCTTTCTTTTTTAATAAAAAAACAATCAAACTAATTTTCAGTTTAAAAAAATATTTATTATACATATATTATTTATTTACCAATGTCTTGTTACATTTTTGGGCCTTTTCTTTTGTTACTCATTGCCCTCTTCACGTCTTTGAAAGGGCTCGAAACAATTATCTCAGGTTACAAAGGGTTAAAAATGATTTAACTTTAATTAAATCAATCTTTTTAAGTTTTAGCAACTTCTTTAAACCAAGTTTATTGTGTTAAAGTCATTTTTAAGTTGTAACAACTTAAAAATGACAAGTGAATACTGCTCAGTTCATACTTTTACTTGTGTTGGATTATTTTCACGGTGTTGTATGAGTAGTAGTAGTATTAGTACTTTAATGCTGTAAACATCTGAATACTTGTCCTGCAGTGATTCAGTTCACAGCAGAGGAAGAAATGTCTTTGAGACCTTCGTTTTGTCTGTTTTCTTTCTTCACCTCGTCTGACATTATTGTCCTCGGTTTGTGCCTCTGTGAACCTGCAGGTTTTTGTTTGTTGATCACTGTGTTTGTTTGTTTGTTTGTTTGTTTGTTTGTTTGTTTGTTTGTTTGTGTTCAGGGGACGACAGCAGTCCGGAGAACCTGCTGCTTCACGGTCCGTTCTCCAGAAAACCCAAAAGAATCCGGACGGCGTTCTCGCCCTCCCAACTGCTGCGTCTAGAACGAGCCTTCGAGAAGAATCACTACGTCGTCGGAGCCGAGAGGAAGCAGCTGGCCAGCGGGTTGTGTCTAACGGAGACGCAGGTAGGCGTGATGGGAAAATGTCTTTATTTAAACATGCTTTTGTGGAAAACATGCTAGGGGCTCATACTGGAGCCGCTGGGTGAAAAGGGGCCAGTTTAGGTGGTTAAGCCATCTGATCAGGACGCCTCCTGCTGGAGGTGTTCTAAGCTTGTCCGACGGGTAGTTTGCCCCGGGGAAGATCCAGAACGCACCGGAGGGATTATATACTTCATCTGGTCTGGGGACGGCTCGGGATCCCAGAGGACGAGCTGGAATGTGTTGCTGTGGAGAGGCACGTCTGGAATACTTTGCCTTTGGCCTCATGACCCGGCCCGGATTAGAGGAACAAAATGGATGGAATACTGTGACTTTTCTGTACTTTTTTGGATGTCTTGCTATGCCATAACATTTTGGTGCTATTTTGGACAAAATGCTATGGGATGACCTTTTTTGGACAACACGCATATGACTTTTTGGTGGGATTTAATAATGCATTGTATTTATATGGCGTTTTTTTGGAACCCAAAGTCGCTTAGGAAGACATGCGATAGTATGACTTTTTGGTGTGTTTTTGGACAATATGCTTTAGTATGACATTTTGGTAGTCTTTTGCTCAACATGCTATAGTATGACTTTTTGGTGCTATTTTGGACGACATGCTATAGTATGAATATTTGATGATATTACTGAAGACATGCTACAGTACCGATTTTTGTTGGTATCTTGGACCGCATGTTATAATATGATGTTTTGGAGAGACTTTGGACAATATGGTTTAGTATGAATTTTTGCGGCGATTTTGGACATCAAGCTATAGTATTAGTTTTTGGGGCAATGTAGGACAAGACGCTATATGACTTTTTGGTGGTACTTTGGGCGACATCATAAAGTATGATTTTTTGGTGCGATTTTGAAAGACAAGCTATAGCATGACTTTTTAGTGACATTTTGGATGACATGCTATAGTCTGACTCTTTGGTGCTATTTCAGACAACATGCTTTAGTACATATTTTTAGTGTGATTTTCAATGACATTCTTTAGTATGACTTTTTGGTGGTATTTGGACCACATGCTATAGTATGACTTTTTATGCTATTTTGGACGACATGCTATAATATCACTTTTTTTCTTGCTAATTTGGACAAAGTTATAGTATGACTTTTTGTGGCATTTTGGACTATATGCTATAGTATGACTTTTCTATGGTATTTCGGACGACATGCTTTAGTATGACTTTCTTTATGCTCTTTTGTATGACATGCTATAGTATGACTTTTTGGTGGTATTTTGGAAAACATGCTATAGTATGACTTTCTGGTTGATTTTGGACGATATGGAATAGTATGTGTCGGGGCAATGTTGGACCACATCCTATAGTATGTCTTTCCGGTGGAATTTTCGACGACATGCTATTTTATGACGTGTTTGGCCTTTTTTTTCAACATTCAATGCTATGACGGGTCTCTCTGAGCTATAATATCTCGTTTCCATGCCCATACGGTATTATGGCATTTTCAGTATTTTTTGTGACATGCTACACTGGATGTTTTCGGGTTTTTTTTTGACTTTGTATGCTATGACGTGTCTCAATTAGCTACAATATGTTGTTTTCAGCTGTTTTTTCATTTTTTTTCATTTTCAACATGTCAAAATTTGACATTTTTCATCATATGATAGTATGGCATTTTCGGTAATTTTTTCAACATGTTCTATTATGATGTTTTTGGCCTTTTTTTGGATATTGATTACTATGACGTGACTATTAGCTTTGATATGTCTTTTTCACTCTTTTTTCAACATGTCAAAATTTGACATTTTTCGCCATACTACAGTATGGCATTTTTGGTTATTTTTTCCAACATGCAATATTATGACATTTATGGCCTTTTTTTAGACATTGAATACAATGACCTGTCTCTATTAGCTATAATATGTTGTTCTCAGCCCTTTTTTCAACAAAATTAGATTTTTTTGCCAAACTATAGTATGGCATTTTCGATCAATCAATTTTTCAACATGATATATAATAATGTTTTGGGGTGTTTTTCGAAATAATATATAATATATATATTATAATATGTCTTTTTAAGCCCTTTTTTCATCATGTGATAATATGACAATTTCTCGCCATACTATAATATGGCATTTTTGATCATTTTCTCTTAATGCTATATTATGACCTTTTTGGCCTTTTTTTAACGTTGAATGCTATTACTTGTCATCACAAGATATAATATGTTGTTATTAGCTGTTTTTTCAACATATCAGAATTTGACTTTTTTCCCCTAGACTAATAGACTACTGTTTTGGTCTTTTTTTGGACAGTGAATGCCATGATGTTTCTCTATTAGCTATAATAGAACGTTGCAAAAATGTCCAAAAACACCATAATATGGCTTGTCGAAAAAACGACCAAAAAGAAACTATAGTATGGTGAATAGTGTCAAAAAATGACATGTCCCAAAAACAGCTGAAAACCACATAAAATAGTGTGCCAAGAAACACTATAGCACAGAATGTTGAACAACAGCCAAAAACACCATAATTAGGCAAATAAAAAATGACCAAAAAAGCAAAGCTATAGTATGGCGAAAATTGTCAAAAAAAATGACATTTCCCCAAAACAGCTGAAAACAGCTGGAAACTGCATAAAATAGCGTGCTGAGACACATCATAGCATAGAACGTTGCAAAAATGTCAAAAAATATCATAATATGGCATGTAAAAAAATGACCCAAAAAGCAAGGCTATAGTATGGCAAAAATGTCAAAAATGGCATCTGAAGCATCTTCTGAAGGATGTAGACACCTGTTCAAGCTTCAATGAGCTCACGTTTAATATGAGTAAAAGTATGAGTATACAATTAAAATGACAATTACAATGAACATAAGCACAATAAACAAGTACAACATAAATGAAGATGAGTACAAAGATGAGTATGATGACAAACTAAAATGAAGACTACGAATGAGGACAATTACAACAAAGGCGAGCGCTCGGGTCAGCCTCGACAGAGACATGACTAAACGCAGACTAACTGAAACAGAACATAGAAAGCTGGCTGACACCGACACCACAGAAAGGCAGCAGTATTTATGCAATACCGTGACGTAGATGGTAGGTATCAATAACATGTCAGGTACTAGACTTCTTTTGACAAATGAGGCATGTGTTTGAGTTGCTAAATTTATTGGCCCTGGTCCAGCTCAGGTATCCGTGGTCAACGTGCAGGCACTAAGACATCACCATAAATAGGTAGGTATTTGTTTGAGGTAGACATAGAGCCTTGAACTAACTATGGAGGCTGCATAATCATTAAAATACACAGTAACAATGCATAAAATAGCGTGCTGAGACACGCCATAGCATAGAAAGTTCAACAAGCCATAGCATGGCATGTTGAAAAAATGACCAAAAAAGCAAGGCTATAATATGGCAAAAATGTGAAAAAATGACACGTCCCAAAAACAGCTTAAGACACCTTAAAATTGCATTAGTGTGCTGAGATGCGACATAGCAGAGAATGCTGCAAAAACGGACAAAAACACCGTATTTTGGAATGTCGGAAAAAATTACCCAAAAAGCAAGGCAATAGTATGGCAAAAATGGGAAGGTGAAGAGAGGGGCGGAGCTGTCAACCGATCACCACCTGGTGGTGAGTTGGCTCCGATGGTGGGGGAGGACGCCGGTCAGACCTGGCAGACCCAAACGCATTGTGAGGGTCTGCTGGGAACGTCTGGCAGAGTCTCCCGTCAGAAGGAGCTTCAACTCCCACCTCCGGGAGAGCTTCGACCATGTCCCGGGGGAGGCGGGGGACACTGAGTCCGAGTGGTCTATGTTCTGTGCCTCCATTGTTGAGGTGGCCGATCGCTGCCTGTTGGGGCGGCAACAGCCGAACCCGTTGGTGGACCCCGGCAGTGAGGGGTGCCGTCAAGCTGAAGAAGGAGTCCTATCGGGCCTTCTTGGCCTGTGGGACTCCCGAGGCAGCAGACAGGTACCGGTAGGCCAAACTTCACAACTTTTATGGACAGAATTTCTAGGCGCAGCCAGGGTGTTGAGGGGGTCCGGTTTGGTGACCTCAGCATTGGGTCGCTGCTTTTTGCAGATGATGTGGTCCTGTTGGCTTCATCAGGCCGTGACCTTCAGCTCTCACTGGATCCGTTCGCAGCCGAGTATGAATCAGCGATGAGAATCAGCACCTCCAAATCTGAGGTCATGGTTCAGAAAAGGGTGGAGTGCCCCCTCCAGATTGGGGACGAAATCCTGCCCCAAGTGGAGGACTTTAAGTACCTCGGGGTCTTGTTCACGAGTGAGGGAAGGATGGAGCGGGAGATTGACAGTCGACAGTCTGACTCTGCACCGATCTGTCGTGGTGAAGAGGGAGCTGAGCCGAAAGGCAAAGCTCTTGATTTACCGGTCGATCTTTGTTTCTACCCTCACCTACGGTCACGAGCTTTGGTCAGTGACCGAAAGAACAAGATCGCGGGTACAAGCGGCCGAAATGAGCTTCCTCCGTAGGGTGGCTGGGCTCTCCCTTAGAGATAGGGCGAGAAGCTCGGTCATCCGGGAGGAGCTCGGAGTAGAGCCGCTGCTCCTCTGTGTTGAGAAGAGCCAGATGAGGTGGCTCAGGCATCTAATAAGGATGTCTTCTGGACGCCTCCCTGGTGAGGTGTTCAGGACACATCACACTGGTAGGAGGCCCCGGGGAAGACCCAGGACATGCTACAGAGACTATGTCTCTCAGCTGGCCTGGGAACGCCTCAGGATCCCCCAGGAAGAGCTGGACGAAGTGGCCGGGGAGAGGGAAGTCTGCGCTTCCCTGTTTAGGTTGCTGCCCCTGCGACCCAACTCCGGATAAGCAGAAAAAGAATGATGGATGGTTGGACGAAAATATGATGTGTCCCAAAAGCAACTGAAAAAACCTCAAAACTGCATTAAATGGCGTGCAGAGACATGCCATAGCATAGAACGCTGAAAAAACAGGCAAAAAAAAAAATATTCTGGAATGTCAAAAAAATGACCCAAGAAAAAAGGCTATTGCATGGCAAAAATATTAAAAAAATAACGTGTTCAAAAAACCGCAGAAAACTAAATAAAACAGCATTAAATAGCAGGCAGAAACACGCTATAGCATAGAATGTTGGAAAAACGAAATCGAAAAAACGAAAGATGACATGTCCCAAAAAAAGGTGAAAACACCTTAATACTGCATTGAATAGCGTGCCAAAACACGCCATAGCATAGAATTTAGCAAAAATGGACAAAAACGCCATATTTTGAAATGTTGAAAAAAATGGCCCAAAAAGCAAGGCTATAGTATGGCAAAAATGTCAAAAAATGACATGTCCCAAAAACAGCTGGAAACACCTTAAAACTGCATCAAATAGCGTGCCAAAACATGCCATAACAGAGAATGTTGAAAAAACTGACAAAAACGCCATATTTTGGAATGTCAAAAAAATGACCCAAAAAAGCAAAAAATGACATTTCTCAAAAACAGCTGGAAATGCCTTAAAACTGCATTGAATAGCATGCCAAAACAAGCCATAGCATAGAATTTAGCAAAAACAGACAAAAACGCCATATTTTGAAATGTTGAAAAAAATAACCCAAAAAGCAAGGCTATAGTATGGCAAAAATGTCAAAAAATGACATGTCCCAAAAACAGCTGGAAACACCTTAAAACTGCATTAAAAGCGTGCAAAGACACGCCAAAGCATAGAATTTTGCAAAAACGGACAAAAACAACATATTTTGAAATTTTGAAAAAATGGCCCAAAAAGCAAGGCTATAGTATGGCAAAAATGTCAAAAAATAACATGTCACAAAAACAGCTGGAAATACCTTAAAACTGCATTAAATAGCGTGCAAAGACACACCATAGTATAGAATTTTGAGAAAACGGACAAAAGGGCCATATTTTGGAATGTCGAAAAAATGGCCAAAAAGCAAGGCTATAGTATGGCAAAAATTGTCAAAAAATGACATGTCCCAAAAACAGCTAAAAAAACCCTTAAAACTGCATCAAATAGCGTGCCAAAACACGCCATAGCATTGAATGTTGCAAAAACTGCAAAAAACACCATATTTTGAAATGCTGAAAAAAATGGCCCAAAAAGCAAGGCTATAGTATGGCAAAAATGTCAAAAAATGACATGTCCCAAAAACAGCTGGAAACACCTTTAAAGTGCATTAAATAGCGTGCAAAGACACGCCACAGCATACAATGTTGCAAAAACCGACAAAAAGGCCATATTTTGAAATGTTGAAAAAAATAACCCAAAAAGCAAGGCTATAGTATGGCAAAAATGTCAAAAAATGACATGTCCCAAAAACAGCTGGAAACACCTTAAAACTGCATTAAAAGCATGCAAAGACAAGCCATAGTATAGAATTTTGCAAAAACAGACAAAAACAACATATTTTGACATTTTGAAAAAATGGCCCAAAAAGCAAGGCTATAGTATGGCAAAATTGTCAAAAAATGACGTGTCCCAATAACAGCTGGAAACACCTTAAAAGTGCATTAAATAGCGTGCAAAGACACGCCATAGTATAGAATTTTGCAAAAACGGACAAAAACAACATATTTTGAAATTTTGAAAAAATGGCCCAAAAAGCAAGGCTATAGTATGGCAAAAATGTCAAAAAATGACATGTCCCAAAAACAGCTGGACATACCTTAAAACTGCATTTAATACTGTGCAAAGACACGCCATAGCATAGAATTTTGCAAAAACGGACAAAAATGCTATATTTTGAAATGTTGAAAAAAATGGCCCAAAAAGCAAGGCTATAGTATGGCAAAAATGTCAAAAAATAACATGTCACAAAAACAGCTAAAAAAACCCTTAAAACTGCATCAAATAGCGTGCCAAAACACGCCATAGCATTGAATGTTGCAAAAACTGCAAAAAACACCATATTTTGAAATGCTGAAAAAAATGGCCCAAAAAGCAAGGCTATAGTATGGCAAAAATGTCAAAAAATGACATGTCCCAAAAACAGCTGGAAACACCTTTAAAGTGCATTAAATAGCGTGCAAAGACACGCCACAGCAAACAATGTTGCAAAAACCGACAAAAAGGCCATATTTTGAAATGTTGAAAAAAATAACCCAAAAAGCAAGGCTATAGTATGGCAAAAATGTAAAAAAATGACATGTCCCAAAAAAAGGTGAAAACACCATAAAACTGCATTAAATAGCGTGCAAAGACACGCCATAGTATAGAATTTTGCAAAAACGGACAAAAACAACATATTTTGAAATTTTGAAAAAATGGCCCAAAAAGCAAGGCTATAGTATGGCAAAATTGTCAAAAAATGACGTGTCCCAATAACAGCTGGAAACACCTTAAAAGTGCATTAAATAGCGTGCAAAGACACGCCATAGTATAGAATTTTGCAAAAACAGACAAAAACAACATATTTTGAAATGTTGAAAAAATGGCCCAAAAAGCAAGGCTATAGTATGGAAAAAATGTCAAAAAATGACATGTCCCAAAAACAGCTGAACATACCTTAAAACTGCATTTAATACCGTGCAAAGACACGCCATAGCATAGAATTTTGCAAAAACGGACAAAAATGCTATATTTTGAAATGTTGAAAAAAATGGCCCAAAAAGCAAGGCTATAGTATGGCAAAAAAGTCAAAACATGACATGTCCCAAAAAAAGGTGAAAACACCTAAAAACGGCATTAAATAGCGTGCAAAGACACGCCATAGCATAGAATGTTGCAAAAACGGAATAAAAAGGCCATATTTTGAAATGTTGAAAAAAATAACTCAAAAAGCAAGGCTATAGTATGGCAAAAATGTCAAAAAATAACATGTCCCAAAAACAGCTGGAAACACCTTAAAAGTTCATTAAATAGCGTGCAAAGACACGCCATAGCATAGAATTTTGCCAATATGGACAAAGACATCATATTTTGGAATGTCGAAAAAATGGCCAAAAAGCAAGGCTATAGTATGGCAAAAATGGCAAAAAATGACATGTCCCAAAAAAAGGTGAAAACACCTAAAAGTGCATTAAATAGCGTGCAAAGACACGCTATAGCAGAGAATGTTGGAAAAACGGACAACAACACCATACTTTGGAGTGTCGAAAAAATTACCCAAAAAGCAAGGCTACAGTATGGCAAAAATGTCAAAAAAATAACATGTCACAAAAACAGCTGGACATACCTTAAAACTGCATTTAATAGCGTGCAAAGACACGCCACAGCGTATAATGTTGCAAAAACCGACAAAAAGGCCATTTTTGGAATGTCGAAAAAATGACCCAAAAAGCAAGGCTATAGTATGGCAAAAATGTCAAAAAATGACATGTCCCAAAAAAAGGTGAAAACACCATAAAACTGCAGTAAATAGCGTGCAAAGACACGCCATAGCAAAGAACGTTGCAAAAACGGACAAAAACGCCATATTTTGATATGTTGAAAAAAATAACCCAGAAAGCAAGGCTATAGTATGGCAAAAATGTCAAAACATGACATGTCCCAAAAACAGCTGGAAACACCTTAAAAGTGCATTAAATAGCGTGCAAAGACACGCTATAGTATAGAATGTTGCAAAAACGGACAAAAACAACATATTTTGACATTTTGAAAAAATGACCCAAAAAGCAAGGCTATAGTATGGCAAAAATGTCAAAAAATGACATGTCCCAAAAAAAGGTGAAAACACCATAAAACTGCAGTAAATAGCGTGCAAAGACACGCCATAGCATAGAATGTTGCAAAAATGGACAAAAACGTCATATTTTGAAATGTTGAAAAATATAACCCAAAAAACAAGGCTATAGTATGGCAAAAATGTCAAAAAATAACATGTCACAAAAACAGCTGGAAACACCTTAAAAGTGCATTAAATAGCGTGCAAAGACACGCCATAGCATAGAATGTTGCAAAAACGGACAAAAACGCCATATTTTGAAATGTTGAAAAAAATGGCCCAAAAAGCAAGGCTATAGTATGGCAAAAATGTCAGAAAATGACATGTCCCAAAAACAGCTGGAAACACCTTAAAAGTGCATTTAATAGCGTGCAAAGACACGCCATAGCATAGAATGTTGCAAAAACGGACAAAAACGCCATATTTTGATGTGTTGAAAAAAATGACCCAAAAAGCAAGGCTATAGTATGGCAAAAATGTCAAAAAATGACGTGTCCCAAAAACAGCTGGAAACACCTTAAAAGTGCATTAAATAGCGTGCAAAGACACGCCATAGCATAGAATTTTGCAAAAACTGACAAAAACGTCATATTTTGGAATGTCGGAAAAATGGCCCAAAAAGCAAGGCTATAGTATGGAAAAAATGTCAAAAAATGACGTGTCCCAAAAACAGCTGGAAATACCTTAATACTGCATTTAATAGCGTGCAAAGACACGCCATAGCAAAGAACGTTGCAAAAACGGACAAAAACGCCATATTTTGGAATGTTGAAAAGATGACCCAGAAAGCAAGGCTATAGTATGGCAAAAATGTCAAAAAATGACGTGTCCCAAAAACAGCTGGAAACACCTTAAAAGTGCATTAAATAGCGTGCAAAGACACGCTATAGTGTAGAATTTTTGCAAAAACGGACAAAAACAACATATTTTGACATTTTGAAAAAATGGCCCAAAAAGCAAGGCTATAGTATGGCAAAAATGTCAAAAAATGACATGTCCCAAAAACAGCTGGAAATACCTTAAAACTGCATTAAATAGCGTGCAAAGACACGCTATAGCATAGAATGTTGCAAAAACTGACAAAAAGGCCATATTTTGAAATGTTGAAAAAAATGACCCAAAAAGCAAGGCTATAGTATGGCAAAAATGTCAAAAAATGACATGTCCCAAAAACAGCTGGAAACACCTTAAAAGTGCATTAAATAGCGTGCAAAGACAGGCTATAGTGTAGAATTTTGCAAAAACGGACAAAAACAACACATTTTGACATTTTGAAAAAATGGCTCAAAAAGCAAGGCTATAGTATGGCAAAAATGTCAAAAAATGACATGTCCCAAAAACAGCTGGAAATACCTTAAAACTGCATTAAATAGCGTGCAAAGACACGCTATAGCATAGAATGTTGCAAAAACTGACAAAAAGGCCATATTTTGAAATGTTGAAAAAAATGACCCAAAAAGCAAGGCTATAGTTTGGCAAAAATGTCAAAAAATGACATGTCCCAAAAACAGCTGGAAACACCTTAAAAGTGCATTAAATAGCGTGCAAAGACACGCCATAGCATAGAATGTTGCAAAAACGGATAACAACACCATAATTTGGAATGTCGAAAAAATGACCCAAAAAGCAAGGCTATAGTATGGCAAAAATGTCAAAAAATGACATGTCCCAAAAAAAGGTGAAAACACCATAAAACTGCAGTAAATAGCGTGCAAAGACACGCCATAGCAAAGAACGTTGCAAAAACGGACAAAAATGCCATATTTTGATATGTTGAAAAAAATAACCCAGAAAGCAAGGCTATAGTATGGCAAAAATGTCAAAACATGACATGTCCCAAAAACAGCTGGAAACACCTTAAAAGTGCATTAAATAGCGTGCAAAGACACGCTATAGTATAGAATGTTGCAAAAACGGACAAAAACAACATATTTTGACATTTTGAAAAAATGACCCAAAAAGCAAGGCTATAGTATGGCAAAAATGTCAAAAAATGACATGTCCCAAAAAAAGGTGAAAACACCATAAAACTGCAGTAAATAGCGTGCAAAGACACGCCATAGCATAGAATGTTGCAAAAACTGACAAAAAGGCCATATTTTGAAATGTTGAAACAAATGGCCCAAAAAGCAAGGCTATAGTATGGCAAAAATGTCAAAAAATGACGTGTCCCAAAAACAGCTGGAAACACCTTAAAAGTGCATTAAATAGCGTGCAAAGACACGCCATAGCATAGAATGTTGCAAAAACGGACAAAAACACCATATTTTGGAATGTCGAAAAAATAACCCAAAAAGCAAGGCTATAGTATGGCAAAAATGTCAAAACATGACATGTCCCAAAAACAGCTGGAAACACCTTAAAAGTGCATTAAATAGCGTGCAAAGACACGCTATAGTATAGAATGTTGCAAAAACGGACAAAAACAACATATTTTGACATTTTGAAAAAATGACCCAAAAAGCAAGGCTATAGTATGGCAAAAATGTCAAAAAATGACATGTCCCAAAAACAGCTGGAAATACCTTAAAACTGCATTAAATAGCGTGCAAAGACACGCCATAGTATAGAATGTTGCAAAAACGGACAAAAACAACATATTTTGACATTTTGAAAAAACGACCCAAAAATAAGGCTATAGTATGGCAAAAATGTCAAAAAATGACATGTCCCAAAAACAGCTGGAAACACCTTAAAAGTGCATTAAATAGCGTGCAAAGACACACCATAGCATAGAATGTTGCAACAACGTATAACAACACCATAATTTGGAATGTCGAAACAATGACCCAAAAAGCAAGGCTATAGTATGGCAAAAATGTCAAAAAATGACATGTCCCAAAAAAAGGTGAAAACACCATAAAACTGCAGTAAATAGCGTGCAAAGACACGCCATAGCAAAGAACGTTGCAAAAACGGACAAAAACGCCATATTTTGATATGTTGAAAAAAATAACCCAGAAAGCAAGGCTATAGTATGGCAAAAATGTCAAAACATGACATGTCCCAAAAACAGCTGGAAACACCTTAAAAGTGCATTAAATAGCGTGCAAAGACACGCTATAGTATAGAATGTTGCAAAAACGGACAAAAACAACATATTTTGACATTTTGAAAAAATGACCCAAAAAGCAAGGCTATAGTATGGCAAAATGTCAAAAATGACATGTCCCAAAAAAAGGTGAAAACACCATAAAACTGCAGTAAATAGCGTGCAAAGACACGCCATAGCATAGAATGTTGCAAAAACTGACAAAAAGGCCATATTTTGAAATGTTGAAACAAATGGCCCAAAAAGCAAGGCTATAGTATGGCAAAAATGTCAAAAAATGACGTGTCCCAAAAACAGCTGGAAACACCTTAAAAGTGCATTAAATAGCGTGCAAAGACACGCTATAGCATAGAATTTTGCAAAAACGGACAAAAACAACATATTTTGAAATTTTGAAAAAATGACCCAAAAAGCAAGGCTATAGTATGGCAAAAATGTCAAAAAATGACATGTCCCAAAAACAGCTGGAAACACCTTAAAACTGCATTAAATAGCGTGCAAAGACATGCCATAGTATAGAATGTTGCAAAAACGGACAAAAACAACATATTTTGACATTTTGAAAAAATGACCCAAAAAGCAAGGCTATAGCATGGCAAAAATGTCAAAAAATGACGTGTCCCAAAAACAGCTGGAAACACCTTAAAGTGCATTAAATAAGCGTGCAAAGACACGCCATAGCATAGAATTTTGCAAAAGCGGACAAAAACAACATATTTTGGAGTGTTGAAAAGATGACCCAAAAAGCAAGGCTATAGTATGGCAAAAATGTCAAAAAATGACGTGTCCCAAAAACAGCTGGAAACACCTTAAAACTGCATTAAATAGCGTGCAAAGACACGCCATAGTATAGAATTTTGCAAAAACTGACAAAAACAACATATTTTGAACTTTTGGAAAAAATGGCCCAAAAAGCAAGGCTATAGTATGGCAAAAATGTCAAAAAATGACATGTCCCAAAAACAGCTGGAAACACCTTAAAACTGCATTAAATAGCGTGCAAAGACACGCCATAGTATAGAATGTTGCAAAAACGGACAAAAACAACATATTTTGACATTTTGAAAAAATGACCCAAAAAGTAAGGCTATAGTATGGCAAAAATGTCAAAAAATGACATGTCCCAAAAACAGCTGGAAATACCTTAAAACTGCATTAAATAGCGTGCAAAGACACGCTATAGCATAGAATGTTGCAACAACGTATAACAACACCATAATTTGGAATGTCGAAACAATGACCCAAAAAGCAAGGCTATAGTATGGCAAAAATGTCAAAAAATGACGTGTCCCAAAAACAGCTGGAAACACCTTAAAAGTGCATTAAATAGCGTGCAAAGACACGCTATAGTATAGAATGTTGCAAAAACGGACAAAAACAACATATTTTGACATTTTGAAAAAATGACCCAAAAAGCAAGGCTATAGCATGGCAAAAATGTCAAAAAATGACGTGTCCCAAAAACAGCTGGAAACACCTTAAAAGTGCAGTAAATAGCGTGCAAAGACACGCCATAGCATAGAATGTTGCAAAAACTGACAAAAAGGCCATATTTTGAAATGTTGAAACAAATGGCCCAAAAAGCAAGGCTATAGTATGGCAAAAATGTCAAAAAATGACATGTCCCAAAAACAGCTGGAAACACCTTAAAACTGCATTAAATAGCGCGCAAAGACACGCTATAGCATAGAATTTTGCAAAAAGTGACAAAAACAACAAATTTTGACATTTTGAAAAAAATGACCCAAAAAGCAAGGCTATAGTATGGCAAAAATGTCAAAAAATGACGTGTCCCAAAAACAGCTGGAAATACCTTAAAACTGCAGTAAATAGCGTGCAAAGACACGCCATAACATAGAATGTTGCAAAAACTGACAAAAAGGCCATATTTTGAAATGTTGAAACAAATGGCCCAAAAAGCAAGGCTATAGTATGGCAAAAATGTAAAAAAATGACGTGTCTCAAAAACAGCTGGAAACACCTTAAAACTGCATTAAATAGCATGCAAAGACACGCCATAGCATAGAATGTTGTAAAAATGGACAAAAACGCCATATTTTGAAATGTTGAAAAAAATAACCCAAAAAGCAAGGCTATAGTATGGCAAAAATGTCAAAAAATGACACGTCCCAAAAACAGCTGGAAACACCTTAAAACTGCATTAAATAGCATGCAAAGACACGCTATAGCAGAGAATGTTGGAAAAATGTATAACAACAACATATTTTGACATTTTGAAAAAATGACCCAAAAAGCAAGGCTATAGTATGGCAAAAATGTCAAAAAATGACATGTCCCAAAAACAGCTGGAAATACCTTAAAACTGCATTAAATAGCGTGCAAAGACACGCCATAGCATAGAATGTTGTAAAAATGGACAAAAACGCCATATTTTGATGTGTTGAAAAAAATGACCCAAAAAGCAAGGCTATAGTATGGCAAAAATGTCAAAAAATGACACGTCCCAAAAACAGCTGGAAACACCTTAAAACTGCATTAAATAGCGTGCAAAGACACGCTATAGCAGAGAATGTTGGAAAAACGGACAACAACACCATAATTTGGAATGTCGAAAAAATGGCCCAAAAAGCAAGGCTATAGTATGGCAAAAATGTCAAAAAATGACATGTCCCAAAAACAGCTGGAAACACCTTAAAAGTGCATTAAATAGCCTGCCAAAACACACCATAGCATACAATGCTGCAAAAACGGAGAAAAACGCCATACTTGGGAATGTCAAAAAAATGACCCAAAAAGCAAGGTTATAGTATGGCAAAAATGTCAAAAAATGACATGTCCCAAAAACAGCTGGAAATACCTTAAAAGTGCATTAAATAGCGTGCAAAGACACGCTATAGCATAGAATGTTGCAAAAACGGACAAAAACGCCATATTTTGATGTGTTGAAAAAAATGACCCAAAAAGCAAGGCTATAGTATGGCAAAAATGTCAAAAAATGACGTGTCCCAAAAACAGCTGGAAACACCTTAAAAATGGATTAAATAGCGTGCAAAGACACACCATAGCATACAATGTTGCAAAAACGGAGAAAAACACCATACTTTGGAATGTCGAAAAAATGACCCAAAAAGCAAGGCTATAGTATGGCAAAAATGTCAAAAAATGACGTGTTCCAAAAACAGCTGGAAACACCTTAAAAGTGCATTAAATAGCGTGCAAAGACAGGCTATAGTGTAGAATTTTGCAAAAACGGACAAAAACAACATATTTTGACATTTTGAAAAAATGACCCAAAAAGCAAGGCTATAGTATGGCAAAAATGTCAAAAAATGACATGTCCCAAAAAAAGGTGAAAACACCATAAAACTGCAGTAAATAGCGTGCAAAGACACGCCATAGCATAGAATGTTGCAAAAACTGACAAAAAGGCCATATTTTGAAATGTTGAAACAAATGGCCCAAAAAGCAAGGCTATAGTATGGCAAAAATGTCAAAAAATGACGTGTCCCAAAAACAGCTGGAAACACCTTAAAAGTGCATTAAATAGCGTGCAAAGACACGCTATAGTATAGAATTTTGCAAAAACGGACAAAAACAACATATTTTGAAATTTTGAAAAAATGACCCAAAAAGCAAGGCTATAGTATGGCAAAAATGTCAAAAATTGACATGTCCCAAAAACAGCTGGAAACACCTTAAAAGTGCATTAAATAGCGTGCAAACACATGCCATAGTATAGAATGTTGCAAAAACGGACAAAAACAACATATTTTGGAATGTCGAAACAATGACCCAAAAAGCAAGGCTATAGTATGGCAAAAATGTCAAAAAATTACGTGTCGTAAAAACAGCTGGAAACACCTTAAAAGTGCATTAAATAGCGTGCAAAGACACGCTATAGTATAGAATGTTGCAAAAACGGACAAAAACAAAATATTTTGACATTTTGAAAAAATGACCCAAAAAACAAGGCTATAGTATGGCAAAAATGTCAAAACATGACATGTCCCAAAAAAAGGTGAAAACACCATAAAACTGCAGTAAATAGCGTGCAAAGACACGCCATAGCATACAATGTTGCAAAAACTGAGAAAAATGCCACATTTTTGAATGTCGAAAAAATGACCCAAAAAGCAAGGCTATAGCATGGCAAAAATGTCAAAAAATGACGTGTCCCAAAAACAGCTGGAAACACCTTAAAAGTGCATTAAATAGCGTGCAAAGACACGCCATAGCATAGAATTTTGCAAAAACGGACAAAAACAACATATTTTGGAGTGTTGAAAAGATGACCCAAAAAGCAAGGCTATAGTATGGCAAAAATGTCAAAAAATGACGTGTCCCAAAAACAGCTGGAAACACCTTAAAAGTGCATTAAATAGCGTGCAAAGACACGCTATAGCATAGAATTTTGCAAAAACTGACAAAAACAACATATTTTGAAATTTTGGAAAAAATGGCCCAAAAAGCAAGGCTATAGTGTGGCAAAAATGTCAAAAAATGACATGTCCCAAAAACAGCTGGAAATACCTTAATACTGCATTAAATAGCGTGCAAAGACACGCCATAGCAAAGAACGTTGCAAAAACGGACAAAAACGCCATATTTTGAAATGTTGAAAAAAATGACCCAAAAAGCAAGGCTATAGTATGGCAAAAATGTCAAAAAATGACATGTCCCAAAAACAGCTGGAAACACCTTAAAACTGCAGTAAATAGCGTGCAAAGACACGCCATAGCATACAATGTTGCAAAAACTGACAAAAAGGCCATATTTTGAAATGTTGAAACAAATGGCCCAAAAAGCAAGGCTATAGTATGGCAAAAATGTAAAAAAATGACGTGTCTCAAAAACAGCTGGAAACACCTTAAAACTGCATTAAATAGCATGCAAAGACACGCCATAGCATAGAATGTTGTAAAAATGGACAAAAGCATATATTTTGAAATGTTGAAAAAATGGCCCAAAAAGCAAGGCTATAGTATGGCAAAAATGTCAAAAAATGACGTGTCCCAAAAACAGCTGGAAACACCTTAAAAGTGCATTAAATAGCGTGCAAAGACACGCTATAGTATAGAATGTTGCAAAAACGGACAAAAACAACATATTTTGACATTTTGAAAAAATGACCCAAAAAGCAAGGCTATAGTATGGCAAAAATGTCAAAACATGACATGTCCCAAAAAAAGGTGAAAACACCATAAAACTGCAGTAAATAGCGTGCAAAGACACGCCATAGCATACAATGTTGCAAAAACTGAGAAAAATGCCACATTTTTGAATGTCGAAAAAATGACCCAAAAAGCAAGGCTATAGCATGGCAAAAATGTCAAAAAATGACGTGTCCCAAAAACAGCTGGAAACACATTAAAAGTGCATTAAATAGCGTGCAAAGACACGCCATAGCATAGAATTTTGCAAAAACGGACAAAAACAACATATTTTGGAGTGTTGAAAAGAAGACCCAAAAAGCAAGGCTATAGTATGGCAAAAATGTCAAAAAATGACGTGTCCCAAAAACAGCTGGAAACACCTTAAAAGTGCATTAAATAGCGTGCAAAGACACGCTATAGCATAGAATTTTGCAAAAACTGACAAAAACAACATATTTTGAAATTTTGGAAAAAATGGCCCAAAAAGCAAGGCTATAGTATGGCAAAAATGTCAAAAAATGACATGTCCCAAAAACAGCTGGAAACACCTTAAAACTGCATTAAATAGCGTGCAAAGACACGCCATAGCATAGAATTTTGCAAAAACTGACAAAAACAACAAATTTTGACATTTTGAAAAAAATGACCCAAAAAGCAAGGCTATAGTATGGCAAAATGTCAAAAAATGACGTGTCCCAAAAACAGCTGGAAATACCTTAAAACTGCAGTAAATAGCGTGCAAAGACACACCATAGCATACAATGTTGCAAAAACTGACAAAAAGGCCATATTTTGAAATGTTGAAAAAAATGACCCAAAAAGCAAGGCTATAGCATGGCAAAAATGTCAAAAAATGACATGTCCCAAAAACAGCTGGAAACACCTTAAAACTGCATTTAATAGCGTGCCAAAACACACCATAGCATAGAATGACGCAAAAATGGACAAGCATATATTTTGGAATGTCGAAAAGATGACCCCAAAAGCAAGGCTATAGTATGGCAAAAATGTCAAAAAATGACATGTCCCAAAAACAGCTGGAAACACCTTAAAACTGCATTAAATAGCGTGCAAAGACACACCATAGCATACAATGTTGCAAAAACGGAGAAAAACGACACATTTTGGAATGTCGAAAAAATGGCCCAAAAAGCAAGGCTATAGTATGGCAAAAATGTCAAAAAATGACGTGTCCAAAAAACAGCTGGAAACACCTTAAAAGTGCATTAAATAGCGTGCAAAGACACGCTATAGTATAGAATTTTGCAAAAACGGACAAAAAGGCCATATTTTGAAATGTTGAAACAAATGGCCCAAAAAGCAAGGCTATAGTATGGCAAAAATGTAAAAAAATGACATGTCCCAAAAACAGCTGGAAATACCTTAATACTGCATTAAATAGCGTGCAAAGACACGCCATAGCAAAGAACGTTGCAAAAACGGACAAAAACGCCATATTTTGAAATGTTGAAAAAAATGACCCAAAAAGCAAGGCTATAGCATGGCAAAAATGTCAAAAAATGACATGTCCCAAAAACAGCTGGAAACACCTTAAAACTGCATTTAATAGCGTGCCAAAACACACCATAGCATAGAATGACGCAAAAATGGACAAAAACGCCATATTTTGGAATGTCGAAAAGATGACCCCAAAAGCAAGGCTATAGTATGGCAAAAATGTCAAAAAATGACATGTCCCAAAAACAGCTGGAAACACCTTAAAACTGCATTAAATAGCGTGCAAAGACACACCATAGCATACAATGTTGCAAAAACGGAGAAAAACGACACATTTTGGAATGTCGAAAAAATGGCCCAAAAAGCAAGGCTATAGTATGGCAAAAATGTAAAAAAATGACGTGTCCAAAAAACAGCTGGAAACACCTTAAAAGTGCATTAAATAGCGTGCAAAGACACGCTATAGTATAGAATTTTGCAAAAACGGACAAAAACAACATATTTTGACATTTTGAAAAAATGACCCAAAAAGCAAGGCTATAGTATGGCAAAAATGTCAAAAAATGACATGTCCCAAAAACAGCTGGAAACACCTTAAAACTGCATTAAATAGCGTGCAAAGACACGCCATAGCATAGAATTTTGCAAAAACTGACAAAAACAACAAATTTTGACATTTTGAAAAAAATGACCCAAAAAGCAAGGCTATAGTATGGCAAAAATGTCAAAAAATGACGTGTCCCAAAAACAGCTGGAAATACCTTAAAACTGCAGTAAATAGCGTGCAAAGACACACCATAGCATACAATGTTGCAAAAACGGAGAAAAACGCCACATTTTGGAATGTTGAAAAAATGACCCAAAAAGCAAGGCTATAGTATGGCAAAAATGTAAAAAAATGACACGTCCCAAAAACAGCTGGAAACACCTTAAAACTGCATTAAATAGCGTGCAAAGACACGCTATAGCAGAGAATGTTGGAAAAACGTATAACAACAACATATTTTGACATTTTGAAAAAATGACCCAAAAAGCAAGGCTATAGTATGGCAAAAATGTCAAAAAATGACATGTCCCAAAAACAGCTGGAAATACCTTAAAACTGCAGTAAATAGCGTGCAAAGACACGCCATAGCATAGAATGTTGCAAAAACTGACAAAAAGGCCATATTTTGAAATGTTGAAACAAATGGCCCAGAAAGCAAGGCTATAGTATGGCAAAAATGTCAAAACATGACATGTCTCAAAAAAAGGTGAAAACACCATAAAACTGCAGTAAATAGCGTGCAAAGACACGCCATAGCATAGAATGTTGCAAAAACGGACAAAAACAACATATTTTGACATTTTGAAAAAATGACCCAAAAAGCAAGGCTATAGTATGGCAAAAATGTCAAAAAATGACATGTCCCAAAAACAGCTGGAAACACCTTAAAACTGCATTAAATAGCGTGCAAAGACACACCATAGCATACAATGTTGCAAAAACGGAGAAAAACGACACATTTTGACATTTTGAAAAAAATGACCCAAAAAGCAAGGCTATAGTATGGCAAAAATGTCAAAAAATGACATGTCCCAAAAACAGCTGCAAATACCTTAAAACTGCAGTAAATAGCGTGCAATGACACGCTATAGCAGAGAATGTTGGAAAAACGTATAACAACAACATATTTTGACATTTTGAAAAAATGACCCAAAAAGCAAGGCTATAGTATGGCAAAAATGTCAAAAAATGACATGTCCCAAAAACAGCTGGAAATACCTTAAAAATGGATTAAATAGTGTGCAAAGACACACCATAGCATACAATGTTGCAAAAACGGACAACAACACCATATTTTGGAATGTTGAAAAGATGACCCAGAAAGCAAGGCTATAGTATGGCAAAAATGTCAAAAAATGACATGTCCCAAAAACAGCTGGAAATACCTTAAAAATGGATTAAATAGTGTGCAAAGACACACCATAGCATACAATGTTGCAAAAACGGAGAAAAACGCCACATTTTGGAATGTTGAAAAAATGACCCAAAAAGCAAGGCTATAGCATGGCAAAAATGTCAAAAAATGACATGTCCCAAAAACAGCTGGAAATACCTTAAAAATGGATTAAATAGTGTGCAAAGACACACCATAGCATACAATGTTGCAAAAACGGACAACAACACCATATTTTGGAATGTTGAAAAGATGACCCAGAAAGCAAGGCTATAGTATGGCAAAAATGTCAAAAAATGACGTGTCCCAAAAACAGCTGGAAACACCTTAAAAGTGCATTAAATAGCGTGCAAAGACACGCCATAGCATAGAATTTTGCAAAAACTGACAAAAACAACATATTTTGACATTTTGAAAAAACGACCCAAAAAGTAAGGCTATAGTATGGCAAAAATGTCAAAAAATGACATGTCCCAAAAACAGCTGGAAACACCTTAAAAGTGCATTAAATAGCGTGCAAAGACACACCATAGCATACAATGTTGCAAAAACTGAGAAAAATGCCACATTTTGGAATGTCGAAAAAATGACCCAAAAAGCAAGGCTATAGTATGGCAAAAATGTCAAAAAATGACGTGTCCCAAAAACAGCTGGAAATACCTTAATACTGCATTTAATAGCGTGCAAAGACACGCCATAGCAAAGAACGTTGCAAAAACGGACAAAAACGCCATATTTTGACATTTTGAAAAAATGACCCAAAAAGCAAGGCTATAGTATGGCAAAAATGTCAAAAAATGACATGTCCCAAAAACAGCTGGAAACACCTTAAAAGTGCATTAAATAGCGTGCAAAGACACACCATAGCATACAATGTTGCAAAAACGGAGAAAAACGCCACATTTTGGAATGTTGAAACAAATGGCCCAAAAAGCAAGGCTATAGTATGGCAAAAATGTCAAAACATGACATGTCCCAAAAAAAGGTGAAAACACCATAAAACTGCAGTAAATAGCGTGCAAAGACACGCCATAGCATAGAATGTTGCAAAAACTGACAAAAAGGCCATATTTTGAAATGTTGAAACAAATGGCCCAAAAAGCAAGGCTATAGTATGGCAAAAATGTAAAAAAATGACATGTCCCAAAAACAGCTGGAAACACCTTAAAACTGCATTAAATAGCGCGCAAAGACACGCTATAGCATAGAATTTTGCAAAAACTGACAAAAACAACAAATTTTGACATTTTGAAAAAAATGACCCAAAAAGCAAGGCTATAGTATGGCAAAAATGTCAAAAAATGACGTGTCCCAAAAACAGCTGGAAATACCTTAAAACTGCAGTAAATAGCGTGCAAAGACACGCCATAACATAGAATGTTGCAAAAACTGACAAAAAGGCCATATTTTGAAATGTTGAAACAAATGGCCCAAAAAGCAAGGCTATAGTATGGCAAAAATGTAAAAAAATGACGTGTCTCAAAAACAGCTGGAAACACCTTAAAACTGCATTAAATAGCATGCAAAGACACGCCATAGCATAGAATGTTGTAAAAATGGACAAAAACGCCATATTTTGAAATGTTGAAAAAAATAACCCAAAAAGCAAGGCTATAGTATGGCAAAAATGTCAAAAAATGACATGTCCCAAAAACAGCTGGAAACACCTTAAAACTGCATTAAATAGCGTGCAAAGACACACCATAGCATAGAATGACGCAAAAATGGACAAAAACGCCATATTTTGGAATGTCGAAAAGATGACCCCAAAAGCAAGGCTATAGTATGGCAAAAATGTCAAAAAATGACATGTCCCAAAAACAGCTGGAAATACCTTAAAAGTGCATTAAATAGCGTGCAAAGACACGCTATAGCATAGAATGTTGCAACAACGTATAACAACACCATAATTTGGAATGTCGAAACAATGACCCAAAAAGCAAAGCTATAGTATGGCAAAAATGTCAAAAAATTACGTGTCCCAAAAACAGCTGGAAACACCTTAAAAGTGCATTAAATAGCGTGCAAAGACACGCTATAGTATAGAATGTTGCAAAAACGGACAAAAACAACATATTTTGACATTTTGAAAAAATGACCCAAAAAGCAAGGCTATAGTATGGCAAAAATGTCAAAACATGACATGTCCCAAAAAAAGGTGAAAACACCATAAAACTGCAGTAAATAGCGTGCAAAGACACGCCATAGTATACAATGTTGCAAAAACTGAGAAAAATGCCACATTTTTGAATGTCGAAAAAATGACCCAAAAAGCAAGGCTATAGCATGGCAAAAATGTCAAAAAATGACGTGTCCCAAAAACAGCTGGAAACACCTTAAAAGTGCATTAAATAGCGTGCAAAGACACGCCATAGCATAGAATTTTGCAAAAACGGACAAAAACAACATATTTTGGAGTGTTGAAAAGATGACCCAAAAAGCAAGGCTATAGTATGGCAAAAATGTCAAAAAATGACGTGTCCCAAAAACAGCTGGAAACACCTTAAAAGTGCATTAAATAGCGTGCAAAGACACGCTATAGCATAGAATTTTGCAAAAACTGACAAAAACAACATATTTTGAAATTTTGGAAAAAATGGCCCAAAAAGCAAGGCTATAGTATGGCAAAAATGTCAAAAAATGACATGTCCCAAAAACAGCTGGAAATACCTTAATACTGCATTAAATAGCGTGCAAAGACACGCCATAGCAAAGAACGTTGCAAAAACGGACAAAACGCATATATTTTGAAATGTTGAAAAAAATGACCCAAAAAGCAAGGCTATAGCATGGCAAAAATGTCAAAAAATGACATGTCCCAAAAACAGCTGGAAACACCTTAAAACTGCATTTAATAGCGTGCCAAAACACACCATAGCATAGAATGACGCAAAAATGGACAAAAACGCCATATTTTGGAATGTCGAAAAGATGACCCCAAAAGCAAGGCTATAGTATGGCAAAAATGTCAAAAAATGACATGTCCCAAAAACAGCTGGAAACACCTTAAAACTGCATTAAATAGCGTGCAAAGACACACCATAGCATACAATGTTGCAAAAACGGAGAAAAACGACACATTTTGGAATGTCGAAAAAATGGCCCAAAAAGCAAGGCTATAGTATGGCAAAAATGTCAAAAAATGACGTGTCCAAAAAACAGCTGGAAACACCTTAAAAGTGCATTAAATAGCGTGCAAAGACACGCTATAGTATAGAATTTTGCAAAAACGGACAAAAACAACATATTTTGACATTTTGAAAAAATGACCCAAAAAGCAAGGCTATAGTATGGCAAAAATGTCAAAAAATGACATGTCCCTAAAACAGCTGGAAACACCTTAAAACTGCATTAAATAGCGTTCAAAGACACCGTATAGCAGAGAATGTTGCAAAAATGGACAAAAACGTCATATTTTGGAATGTCGAAAAAATGACCCAAAAAGCAAGGCTATAGTATGGAAAAAATGTCAAAAAATGACGTGTCCCAAAAACAGCTGGAAACACCTTAAAAGTGCATTAAATAGCGTGCAAAGACACGCTATAGAATGTTATTGCAAAAGCGGACAAAAAGCCATATATTTTGATGTGTTGACAAAAATGACCCAAAAAGCAAGGCTATAGTATGGCAAAAATGTCAAAAAATGACATGTCCCAAAAACAGCTGGAAACACCTTAAAAGTGCATTAAATAGCGTGCAAAGACACACCATAGCATACAATGTTGCAAAAATGGAGAAAAACGCCACATTTTGGAATGTTGAAAAAATGACCCAAAAAGCAAAAATGTCAAAAAATGACGTGTCCCAAAAACAGCTGGAAACACCTTAAAAGTGCATTAAATAGCGTGCAAAGACACGCCATAGCATAGAATTTTGCAAAAACTGACAAAAACGTCATATTTTGGAATGTCGGAAAAATGGCCCAAAAAGCAAGGCTATAGTATGGAAAAAATGTCAAAAAATGACATGTCCCAAAAACAGGTGGAAACACCTTAAAACTGCATTAAATAGCCTGCCAAAACACACCATAGCATACAATGTTGCAAAAATGGAGAAAAACGCCATACTTTGGAATGTCGAAAAAATGACCCAAAAAGCAAGGCTATAGTATGGCAAAAATGTCAAAAAATGACATGTCCCAAAAACAGCTGGAAACACCTTAAAAGTGCATTAAATAGCGTGCAAAGACACGCCATAGCAAAGAATTTTGCAAAAACTGACAAAAACGTCATATTTTGGAATGTCGAAAAAATGACCCAAAAAGCAAGGCTATAGTATGGAAAAAATGTCAAAAAATGACGTGTCCCAAAAACAGCTGGAAATACCTTAATACTGCATTTAATAGCGTGCAAAGACACGCCATATAGCATAGAACGTTGCAAAAACTGAGAAAAAAACATATTTTGATATGTTGAAAAAAATGACCCAAAAAGCAAGGCTATAGTATGGCAAAAATGTCAAAAAATGACATGTCCCAAAAACAGCTGGAAACACCTTAAAAGTGCATTAAATAGCGTGCAAAGACACACCATAGCATAGAATGTTGCAAAAACGGATAACAACACCATAATTTGGAATGTTGAAAAAATGACCCAAAAAGCAAGGCTATAGTATGGCAAAAATGTCAAAAAATGACATGTCCCAAAAACAGCTGGAAACACCTTAAAAGTGCATTAAATAGCGTGCAAAGACACGCCATAGCAAAGAATTTTGCAAAAACTGACAAAAACGTCATATTTTGATATTTTGAAAAAATGACCCAAAAAGCAAGGCTATAGTATGGCAAAAATGTCAAAAAATGACGTGTCCCAAAAACAGCTGGAAATACCTTAATACTGCATTAAATAGCGTGCAAAGACACGCCATAGCGTAGAATGTTGCAAAAACTGACAAAAACGCAATATTTTGGAATGTTGAAAAAATGACCCACAAAGCAAGGCTATAGTATGGCAAAAATGTCAAAAAATGACATGTCCCAAAAACAGCTGGAAACACCTTAAAAATGGATTAAATAGCATGCAAAGACACACCATAGCATACAATGTTGCAAAAATGGAGAAAAACGCCACATTTTGGAATGTTGAAAAAATGACCCAAAAAGCAAGGCTATAGTATGGCAAAAATGTCAAAAAATGACACGTCCCAAAAACAGCTGGAAACACCTTAAAACTGCATTAAATAGCGTGCAAAGACACGCTATAGCATACAATGTTGCAAAAACGGACAAAAACGCCATATTTTGATGTGTTGACAAAAATGACCCAAAAAGCAAGGCTATAGTATGGCAAAAATGTCAAAAAATGACATGTCCCAAAAACAGCTGGAAACACCTTAAAAGTGCATTAAATAGCGTGCAAAGACACGCTATAGTATAGAATGTTGCAAAACGGACAAAAACAATATATTTTGACATTTTGAAAAAATGACCCAAAAGCAAGGCTATAGTATGGCAAAAATGTCAAAAAATGACATGTCCCAAAAACGGCTGAAAACCCCTTAAAATTGCATTAAATAGCGTGCAAAGACACGCCATAGCATAGAATGTTGTAAAAAAGGACAAAAACACCATAAGTTAGAATGTCGAAAAAATGACCCAAACAGCAAGGCTATAGTATGGCAAAAATGTCAAAAAATGACATGTCCCAAAAACAGCTGGAAATACCTTAAAACTGCATTAAATAGCGTGCAAAGACACGCTATAGTATAGAATGTTTCAAAAACGGACAAAAACAATATATTTTGACATTTTGAAAAAATGGCCCAAAAAGCAAGGCTATAGTATGGCAAAATGTCAAAAATGACACGTCCCAAAAACAGCTGGAAACACCTTAAAACTGCATTAAATAGCGTGCAAAGACACGCTATAGTATAGAATGTTTCAAAAACGGACAAAAACAATATATTTTGACATTTTGAAAAAATGACCCTAAAAGCAAGGCTATAGTATGGCAAAAATGTCAAAAAATGACACGTCCCAAAAACAGCTGGAAACACCTTAAAAGTGCATTAAATAGCGTGCAAAGACACGCCATAGCATAGAATGTTGCAAAAAGACAAAAACGCATACATTTTGGAATGTCGAAAATGACCCAAAAAGCAAGGCTATAGTATGGCAAAAATGTCAAAAAATGACATGTCCCAAAAACAGGTGGAAACACCTTAAAACTGCATTAAATAGCCTGCCAAAACACACCATAGCATACAATGTTGCAAAAACGGAGAAAAACGCCATACTTTGGAATGTCGAAAAAATGACCCAAAAAGCAAGGCTATAGTATGGCAAAAATGTCAAAAAATGACATGTCCCAAAAACAGCTGGAAACACCTTAAAACTGCATTAAATAGCGTGCAAAGACACGCTATAGTATAGAATTTTGCAAAAACGGACAAAAACAACATATTTTGACATTTTGAAACAATGACCCAAAAAGCAAGGCTATAGTATGGCAAAAATGTCAAAAAATGACGTGTCCCAAAAACAGCTGGAAACACCTTAAAAGTGCATTAAATAGCGTGCAAAGACACGCTATAGTATAGAATGTTGCAAAAACGGACAAAAACAACATATTTTGACATTTTGAAAAAATGACCCAAAAAGCAAGGCTATAGTATGGCAAAAATGTAAAAAAATGACACGTCCCAAAACAGCTGGAAACACCTTAAAAGTGCATTAAATAGCGTGCAAAGACACACCATAGCATAGAATTTTGCAAAAACTGACAAAAACATCATATTTTGGAATGTCGGAAAAATGGCCCAAAAAGCAAGGCTATAGTATGGCAAAAATGTCAAAAAATGACATGTCCCAAAAACAGCTAGAAATACCTTAATACTGCATTTAATAGCGTGCAAAGACACGCCATAGCAAAGAACGTTGCAAAAACGGACAAAAACACCATATTTTGATATGTTGAAAAAAATGACCCAAAAAGCAAGGCTATAGTATGGCAAAAATGTCAAAAAATGACATGTCCCAAAAACAGCTGGAAACACCTTAAAACTGCATTAAATAGCGTGCAAAGACACGCTATAGCATACAATGTTGCAAAAACGGACAAAAACGCCATATTTTGATGTGTTGACAAAAATGACCCAAAAAGCAAGGCTATAGTATGGCAAAAATGTAAAAAAATGACACGTCCCAAAAACAGCTGGAAACACCTTAAAACTGCATTAAATAGCGTGCAAAGACACGCTATAGTATAGAATGTTTCAAAAACGGACAAAAACAATATATTTTGACATTTTGAAAAAATGACCCTAAAAGCAAGGCTATAGTATGGCAAAAATGTCAAAAAATGACGTGTCCCAAAAACAGCTGGAAACACCTTAAAACTGCATTAAATAGCGTGCAAAGACACGCTATAGCATAGAATGTTGCAAAAACGGACAACAACACCATAATTTGGAATGTTGAAAAAATGACCCAAAAAGCAAGGCTATAGTATGGCAAAAATGTCAAAAAATGACATGTCCCAAAAACAGCTGGAAATACCTTAAAACTGCATTAAATAGCGTGCAAAGACACGCTATAGTATAGAATGTTGCAAAAACGGACAAAAACAATATATTTTGACATTTTGAAAAAATGGCCCAAAAAGCAAGGCTATAGTATGGCAAAAATGTCAAAAAATGACACGTCCCAAAAACAGCTGGAAACACCTTAAAACTGCATTAAATAGCGTGCAAAGACACGCTATAGTATAGAATGTTTCAAAAACGGACAAAAACAATATATTTTGACATTTTGAAAAAATGGCCCAAAAAGCAAGGCTATAGTATGGCAAAAATGTCAAAAAATGACACGTCCCAAAAACAGCTGGAAACACCTTAAAACTGCATTAAATAGCATGCAAAGACACGCTATAGCATAGAATGTTGCAAAAACGGAGAAAAACGCCACATTTTGGAATGTCGAAAAAATGACCCAAAAAGCAAGGCTATAGTATGGCAAAAATGTCAAAAAATGAAATGTCCCAAAAACAGGTGGAAACACCTTAAAACTGCATTAAATAGCCTGCCAAAACACACCATAGCATACAATGTTGCAAAAACGGAGAAAAACGCCACATTTTGAAATGTTGAAAAAAAATAACCCAAAAAGCAAGGCTATAGTATGGCAAAAATGTCAAAAAATGACATGTCCCAAAAACAGCTGGAAATACCTTAAAACTGCATTAAATAGCGTGCAAAGACACGCTATAGTATAGAATTTTGCAAAAACGGACAAAAACAACATATTTTGACATTTTGAAACAATGACCCAAAAAGCAAGGCTATAGTATGGCAAAAATGTCAAAAAATGACGTGTCCCAAAAACAGCTGGAAACACCTTAAAAGTGCATTAAATAGCGTGCAAAGACACGCTATAGTATAGAATGTTGCAAAAACGGACAAAAACAACATATTTTGACATTTTGAAAAAATGACCCAAAAAGCAAGGCTATAGTATGGCAAAAATGTAAAAAAATGACACGTCCCAAAAACAGCTGGAAATACCTTAAAACTGCATTAAATAGCGTGCAAAGACACGCTATAGCATTGAATTTTGCAAAAACTGACAAAAACGTCATATTTTGGAATGTTGGAAAAATGGCCCAAAAAGCAAGGCTATAGTATGGCAAAAATGTCAAAAAATGACATGTCCCAAAAACAGCTAGAAATACCTTAATACTGCATTCAATAGCGTGCTAAAACACGCCATAGCATAGAATGTTGCAAAAACGGACAAAAACGCCATATTTTGAAATGTTGAAAAAAATGACCCAAAAAGCAAGGCTATAGTATGGCAAAAATGTCAAAAAATGACACGTCCCAAAAACAGCTGGAAACACCTTAAAACTGCATTAAATAGCGTGCAAAGACACGCTATAGTATAGAATTTTGCAAAACGGACAAAAACAATATATTTTGACATTTTGAAAAAATGGCCCAAAAAGCAAGGCTATAGTATGGCAAAAATGTCAAAAAATGACGTGTCCCAAAAACAGCTGGAAATACCTTAATACTGCATTTAATAGCGTGCAAAGACACGCCATAGCAAAGAACGTTGCAAAAACTGAGAAAAACGCCATATTTTGATATGTTGAAAAAAATGACCCAAAAAGCAAGGCTATAGTATGGCAAAAATGTCAAAAAATGACATGTCCCAAAAACAGCTGGAAACACCTTAAAAATGGATTAAATAGCATGCAAAGACACACCATAGCATACAATGTTGCAAAAATGGAGAAAAACGCCACATTTTGGAATGTTGAAAAAATGACCCAAAAAGCAAGGCTATAGTATGGCAAAAATGTAAAAAAAATGACACGTCCCAAAAACAGCTGGAAACACCTTAAAACTGCATTAAATAGCGTGCAAAGACACGCTATAGCATACAATGTTGCAAAAACGGACAAAAACGCCATATATTTTGAATGTGTTGACAAAATGACCCAAAAAGCAAGGCTATAGTATGGCAAAAATGTCAAAAAATGACATGTCCCAAAAACAGCTGGAAACACCTTAAAAGTGCATTAAATAGCGTGCAAAGACACGCCATAGCATAGAATTTTGCAAAAACTGACAAAAACGTCATATTTTGGAATGTTGGAAAAATGGCCCAAAAAGCAAGGCTATAGTATGGCAAAAATGTCAAAAAATGACATGTCCCAAAAACAGCTGGAAACACCTTAAAAGTGAATTAAATAGCATGCAAAGACACGCCATAGCATAGAATGTTGTAAAAATGGACAAAAACGCCATATTTTGAAATGTTGAAAAAAATAACCCAAAAAGCAAGGCTATAGTATGGCAAAAATGTCAAAAAATGACGTGTCCAAAAAACAGCTGGAAACATCTTAAAAGTGCATTAAATAGCGTGCAAAGACACGCTATAGTATAGAATTTTGCAAAAACGGACAAAAACAACATATTTTGACATTTTGAAAAAATGACCCAAAAAGCAAGGCTATAGTATGGCAAAAATGTAAAAAAATGACACGTCCCAAAAACAGCTGGAAACACCTTAAAACTGCATTAAATAGCGTGCAAAGACACGCTATAGTATAGAATGTTTCAAAAACGGACAAAAACAATATATTTTGACATTTTGAAAAAATGACCCTAAAAGCAAGGCTATAGTATGGCAAAAATGTCAAAAAATGACGTGTCCCAAAAACAGCTGGAAACACCTTAAAAGTGCATTAAATAGCGTGCAAAGACACGCTATAGCAGAGAATGTTGGAAAAACGGACAACAACACCATACTTTGGAATGTCGAAAAAATGACCCAAAAAGCAAGGCTATAGTATGGCAAAAATGTCAAAAAATGACACGTCCCAAAAACAGCTGGAAATACCTTAAAACTGCATTAAATAGCGTGCAAAGACACGCCATAGCATAGAATTTTGCAAAAACTGACAAAAACGTCATATTTTGGAATGTTGGAAAAATGGCCCAAAAAGCAAGGCTATAGTATGGCAAAAATGTCAAAAAATGACATGTCCCAAAAACAGCTAGAAATACCTTAATACTGCATTTAATAGCGTGCAAAGACACGCCATAGCAAAGAACGTTGCAAAAACGGACAAAAACGCCATATTTTGAAATGTTGAAAAAAATGACCCAAAAAGCAAGGCTATAGTATGGCAAAAATGTCAAAAAATGACACGTCCCAAAAACAGCTGGAAACACCTTAAAACTGCATTAAATAGCGTGCAAAGACACGCTATAGTATAGAATGTTTCAAAAACGGACAAAAACAATATATTTTGACATTTTGAAAAAATGGCCCAAAAAGCAAGGCTATAGTATGGCAAAAATGTCAAAAAATGACACGTCCCAAAAACAGCTGGAAACACCTTAAAACTGCATTAAATAGCATGCAAAGACACGCTATAGCATAGAATGTTGCAAAAACGGAGAAAAACGCCACATTTTGGAATGTCGAAAAAATGACCCAAAAAGCAAGGCTATAGTATGGCAAAAATGTCAAAAAATGAAATGTCCCAAAAACAGGTGGAAACACCTTAAAACTGCATTAAATAGCCTGCCAAAACACACCATAGCATACAATGTTGCAAAAACTGAGAAAAACGCCATACTTGGGAATGTCGAAAAAATGACCCAAAAAGCAAGGCTATAGTATGGCAAAAATGTCAAAAAATGACATGTCCCAAAAACAGCTGGAAATACCTTAAAACTGCATTAAATAGCGTGCAAAGACACGCTATAGTATAGAATTTTGCAAAAACGGACAAAAACAACATATTTTGACATTTTGAAACAATGACCCAAAAAGCAAGGCTATAGTATGGCAAAAATGTCAAAAAATGACGTGTCCCAAAAACAGCTGGAAACACCTTAAAAGTGCATTAAATAGCGTGCAAAGACACGCTATAGTATAGAATGTTGCAAAAACGGACAAAAACAACATATTTTGACATTTTGAAAAAATGACCCAAAAAGCAAGGCTATAGTATGGCAAAAATGTAAAAAAATGACACGTCCCAAAAACAGCTGGAAATACCTTAAAACTGCATTAAATAGCGTGCAAAGACACGCTATAGCATAGAATTTTGCAAAAACTGACAAAAACGTCATATTTTGAAATGGTGGAAAAATGGCCCAAAAAGCAAGGCTATAGTATGGCAAAAATGTCAAAAAATGACACGTCCCAAAAACAGCTGGAAACACCTTAAAACTGCATTAAATAGCGTGCAAAGACACGCTATAGTATAGAATGTTTCAAAAACGGACAAAAACAATATATTTTGACATTTTGAAAAAATGGCCCAAAAAGCAAGGCTATAGTATGGCAAAAATGTCAAAAAATGACACGTCCCAAAAACAGCTGGAAACACCTTAAAACTGCATTAAATAGCATGCAAAGACACGCTATAGCATAGAATGTTGCAAAACGGAAAAAAACGCCAAATTTTGGAATATCGAAAAAATGACCCAAAAAGCAAGGCTATAGTATGGCAAAAATGTCAAAAAATGAAATGTCCCAAAAACAGGTGGAAACACCTTAAAACTGCATTAAATAGCCTGCCAAAACACACCATAGCATACAATGTTGCAAAAACGGACAAAACGCCATATTTTGGAATGTTGAACACAAATGACCCAAAAAGCAAGGCTATAGTATGGCAAAAATGTCAAAAAATGACATGTCCCAAAAACAGCTGGAAATACCTTAAAACTGCATTAAATAGCGTGCAAAGACACGCTATAGCATAGAATGTTGCAAAAACGGACAAAAACGCCATATTTTGATGTGTTGAAAAAATGACCCAAAAAGCAAGGCTATAGTATGGCAAAAATGTAAAAAAACGACGTGTCTCAAAAACAGCTGGAAACACCTTAAAAGTGCATTAAAAAGCATGCAAAGACACGCCATAGCATGGAATGTTGTAAAAATGGACAAAAACGCCATATTTTGAAATGTTGAAAAAAATAACCCAAAAAGCAAGGCTATAGTATGGCAAAAATGTCAAAAAATGATGTGTCCAAAAAACAGCTGGAAACATCTTAAAAGTGCATTAAATAGCGTGCAAAGACACGCTATAGTATAGAATTTTGCAAAACGGACAAAAACAACATATTTTGGAGTGTTGAAACAATGACCCAAAAAGCAAGGCTATAGTATGGCAAAAATGTCAAAAAATGGCGTGTCCCAAAACAGCTGGAAACACCTTAAAAAGTGCATTAAATAGCGTGCAAAGACACGCTATAGCATAGAATTTTGCAAAAACTGACAAAAACAACATATTTTGAAATTTTGGAAAAAATGGCCCAAAAAGCAAGGCTATAGTATGGCAAAAATGTCAAAAAATGACATGTCCCAAAAACAGCTGGAAATACCTTAATACTGCATTAAATAGCGTGCAAAGACACGCCATAGCAAAGAACGTTGCAAAAACGGACAAAAAGGCCATATTTTGAAATGTTGAAAAAAATGACCCAAAAAGCAAGGCTATAGCATGGCAAAAATGTCAAAAAATGACATGTCCCAAAAACAGCTGGAAACACCTTAAAACTGCATTTAATAGCGTGCCAAAACACACCATAGCATAGAATGACGCAAAAATGGACAAAAACGCCATATTTTGGAATGTCGAAAAGATGACCCCAAAAGCAAGGCTATAGTATGGCAAAAATGTCAAAAAATGACATGTCCCTAAAACAGCTGGAAACACCTTAAAACTGCATTAAATAGCGTGCAAAGACACACCATAGCATACAATGTTGCAAAAACGGAGAAAAACGACACATTTTGGAATGTCGAAAAAATGGCCCAAAAAGCAAGGCTATAGTATGGCAAAAATGTAAAAAAATGACGTGTCCAAAAAACAGCTGGAAACACCTTAAAAGTGCATTAAATAGCGTGCAAAGACACGCTATAGTATAGAATTTTGCAAAAACGGACAAAAACAACATATTTTGACATTTTGAAAAAATGACCCAAAAAGCAAAGCTATAGTATGGCAAAAATGTCAAAAAATGACATGTCCCAAAAACAGCTGGAAACACCTTAAAACTGCATTAAATAGCGTGCAAAGACACGCCATAGCATAGAATTTTGCAAAAACTGACAAAAACAACAAATTTTGACATTTTGAAAAAAATGACCCAAAAAGCAAGGCTATAGTATGGCAAAAATGTCAAAAAATGACGTGTCTCAAAAACAGCTGGAAACACCTTAAAACTGCATTAAATAGCATGCAAAGACACGCCATAGCATAGAATGTTGTAAAAATGGACAAAAACGCCATATTTTGAAATGTTGAAAAAAATAACCCAAAAAGCAAGGCTATAGTATGGCAAAAATGTCAAAAAATGACGTGTCCCAAAAACAGCTGGAAACACCTTAAAAGTGCATTAAATAGCGTGCAAAGACACACCATAGCATACAATGTTGCAAAAACGGAGAAAAACGCCACATTTTGGAATGTCGAAAAAATGACCCAAAAAGCAAGGCTATAGTATGGCAAAAATGTAAAAAAAATGACACGTCCCAGAAACAGCTGGAAACACCTTAAAAGTGCATTAAATAGCGTGCAAAGACACGCTATAGCAGAGAATGTTGGAAAAACGTATAACAACAACATATTTTGACATTTTGAAAAAATGACCCAAAAAGCAAGGCTATAGTATGGCAAAAATGTCAAAAAATGACATGTCCCAAAAACAGCTGGAAATACCTTAAAACTGCAGTAAATAGCGTGCAAAGACACGCCATAGCATAGAATGTTGCAAAAACTGACAAAAAGGCCATATTTTGAAATGTTGAAACAAATGGCCCAGAAAGCAAGGCTATAGTATGGCAAAAATGTCAAAACATGACATGTCTCAAAAAAAGGTGAAAACACCATAAAACTGCAGTAAATAGCGTGCAAAGACACGCCATAGCATAGAATGTTGCAAAAACGGACAAAAACAACATATTTTGACATTTTGAAAAAATGACCCAAAAAGCAAGGCTATAGTATGGCAAAAATGTCAAAAAATGACATGTCCCTAAAACAGCTGGAAATACCTTAAAAATGGATTAAATAGTGTGCAAAGACACACCATAGCATACAATGTTGCAAAAACGGACAACAACACCATATTTTGGAATGTTGAAAAGATGACCCAGAAAGCAAGGCTATAGTATGGCAAAAATGTCAAAAAATGACGTGTCCCAAAAACAGCTGGAAACACCTTAAAAGTGCATTAAATAGCGTGCAAAGACACGCTATAGTATAGAATGTTGCAAAAACGGACAAAAACAACATATTTTGACATTTTGAAAAAATGACCCAAAAAGCAAGGCTATAGTATGGCAAAATTGTCAAAAAATGACATGTCCCAAAAACAGCTGGAAATACCTTAAAACTGCATTAAATAGCGTGCAAAGACACGCTATAGCATAGAATGTTGTAAAAATGGACAAAAACGCCATATTTTGAAATGTTGAAAAAAATAACCCAAAAAGCAAGGCTATAGTATGGCAAAAATGTCAAAAAATGACGTGTCCCAAAAACAGCTGGAAACACCTTAAAAGTGCATTAAATAGCGTGCAAACACACGCTATAGCATAGAATTTTGCAAAAACTGACAAAAACAACAAATTTTGACATTTTGAAAAAATGACCCAAAAAGCAAGGCTATAGTATGGCAAAAATGTCAAAAAATGACATGTCCCAAAAACAGCTGGAAACACCTTAAAACTGCATTAAATAGCGTGCAAAGACACGCTATAGCATAGAATTTTGCAAAACCTGACAAAAACGTCATATTTTGGAATGTCGGAAAAATGGCCCAAAAAGCAAGGCTATAGTATGGCAAAAATGTCAAAAAAATGACATGTCCCAAAAACAGCTGGAAACACCTTAAAAGTGCATTAAATAGCGTGCAAAGACACGCCATAGCATAGAATGTTGCAAAAACGGATAACAACACCATAATTTGGAATGTCGAAAAAATAACCCAAAAAGCAAGGCTATAGTATGGCAAAAATGTCAAAAAAATGACATGTCCCAAAAACAGGTGAAAACTGCATGAAACAGAATTAAATAGCGTGCCGAGACACGTCTTACAATAGAATGCTGCAAAAATGGACAAAAACACCATATTTTGGAATGTTGAAAAAATGATCCAAGAAGCAACTCAAGTTTATTTATTTTTTCATTTCAATTTTATTTATAGAGCCCATTATCACAAAACACAGGTTGCCTCAGAAGGTTTTACAGCAGGCACCATACCTCTGCCCTTAGACCCCCACATCACTTAGGAAAAACTCTCGAAAAAGAACTCCTGAAACGGGGAAAACAAGGAAGAAACCTCAAGAAGAGAGTTAGAGGAAAATGAGGAATCCCCTTCCTATTGCACAAAAAATGTTGTAAATAACAAATGAAATACAATCATAGCAAAAAGGAAAGAGGAAGAGAAAGAGAGAGGGGGAGAGAGGGGGAGAGAGGGGAGGAGAGGCACAGTAACAATGCAAACAGACGCATGTCATATTACAATAACGATAGATGTGAAATCAGTAAATGCACTCTTTGATGATATTGTGGGTGTTGATAAGAGTCTCATGCATACATGGATAGGGAAGTGTCCAAAGGCATGATCATGGCATCGGCGCAACCAGGACCAAGACCATGATCAGGGCGAGCGGGGGGCACAGTATCAGTACAGCCACAGCACGAGCACAACCAAAGGCAGGATCACAGCATCAGCACAGCTATCACCACGGTCAGGCACAGTCAAGGTTACGGCCAGGATCCGAGAAAACTAGGAAACATGGGAGCAGGAACGCTCCTGAGAGGCAACGGGATTAGCGTAGTGCAGTTCAAGAGACCCAGGCTCTGTAATCGCGAGCCCCAGGTAGTGACAGTACCACATGGCTATCACAGACGTAAGGCTAAGCTAAAATACTGAGGCTAAGCTAAGCTAACAAATGGCTATCAAATATACAAGGCTAAGCAAAGCAGTTAGCCTAATGCAGTAAACAGACATGCGTGATTTTCAGATGGTGGGAGTAAGAGAAGGAAAAGGAGCTCAGCGTATCATAGAAAGTCCCCTGGCAGATTAAACCAATGTCAGCCTAATTAGGGGCTGGTCCAGGCAACCCGAGCCAGCCCTAATTATAAACTTTATCACAGAGGAAGGTCTAAAGTCTACCCTCAAAAGTGGAAGCGCTGTCTGCCTCCCTGACCAAAGCAAGGCTATAGTATGGCAAAAATGTCAAAAAATGACGTCCCAAAAACAGTTAAAATCAGCTGAAAATTGCATTAAATAGCGTGCCAAAACACGCCATAGCATAGAATGTTGCAAAAATGGACAAAAACACCATATTTTGGAAGGTCGAAAAAATGACCCTAAAAGCAAGGCAAAAATGTCAAAAATGGCATGTCCTAAAAACAACTCAAAACTGCATGAAACAGAATTCAATAGCGTGCAAAGACACGCCATAGCATAGAATGACGCAAAAATGGACAAAAACGCCATATTTTGGAATGTGGAAAAGATGACCCCAAAAGCAAGGCTATAGTATGGCAAAAATGTCAAAAAATGACAGGTCCCAAAAACCGATGAAAACTGCAAAAAACTGTTTTAAATAACATGCTGAGACACACCATAGTATAGAATGTTGCAAAAATGGCAAAAAATACCATATTTTGGATTGTCGAAAAATGACCCAAAAGCAAGGCTATAGTGTGGCAAAAATGTCAAAAAATTACATGTCCCAAAAACAGCTGAAATTAGCTGAAAATTGCATTAAATAGCGTGCAGAGACATATGGTGTTTTCATCCGTTTTTGCAACATTTTATGCTATGGCTATAGTATGGCAAAAATGTCAAAAAATGACATGTCCCAAAAACAGCTAAAAACTGCATGAAATAGCATTAAATAGCATTAAATAGTGTGCCGAGACAAGCCATGGCTTAGAATGTTGCAAAAATGGATTTTCGGAAGGATGTGAAGGCAGACACCCTGGGATGGTAGAAAAAGTTAAAACTGCTTGAGGCAGGTTTTATTCAAAGATAAAAATGTCAAAATGTGAATCAAAAGCAACGGTTTCCTCACTCCCTGTTACAGGACTTGCATATACCGTGCAACACAGGATCTAAGCAAGATAAGGCAAAAGCACAAAAAGCACACACACCATGATCTGTTGGTCCTCTTTATCTGGAGGTCCGTCGCGTCATCGCTCGCTCCACTCTCTCCTCATTGGCACGTTGAGTAGAAACTTCCTCCTCCTGCTTGGGTGTCATGTTTGTACACACGTGGTTTCCGGTCATTAATTGCTAAAACAGCTGCTGCTGCCGATTCATTAACATGTTAAACGTGCTCATGAGCCAGGGTGCAGCCATTTGCATGTTCGTGAAGGGGTTCGTCTCCCTTGGAGGCGATGAGCAGCTTGGGTTAGGATCTGGGTGCGACTTTCCATTCTCGGCTCGTCTCCAGACAGATGCATTACAGCTTGTAGAGACACATCATAGTATAGTATGTCGAAAAACGTCAGATTTTGACAAGTTGAAAAATTGGCTGAAAACAACATCTAACATGCTATAGTATGACTGTTGGGCTCAATTTTGGACCATGTGCTATAGTATGACTTTTTTATTGTATTTTGGATGATATGTTATAGTATGACTTTTTTATTGTATTTTGGATGATATGTTATAGTATGACTTTTTTATTGTATTTTGGATGATATGTTATAGTATGACTTTTTTATTGTATTTTGGATGATATGCTATAGTATGACTTTTTTTATTGTATTTTGGATGATATGCTATAGTATGACTTTTTTATTGTAAAGTATGACATTTTGGTACTAATTTGGATTTTGTGCTACAGTATGACTTTATTGTGCAATTTTGGAAGACATGCTATAGTATGACTTTTTATGCTATTTTGGACGATATGCTACCATATGACTGGTGCGATTTTGGATGACGTGTTAGAGTATGACTTTTTAATGGTATCTTGGACGACATGCTATAGTGTGACTGTTTGGATGGATTTTGGACGACATGCCTCAGAAAAGTGCAAGGCTACTTTATGACTATTTTGCGTTTTAATAACATGGTATACTCTGACTTTTTCAAGGTATCTATATAGACATTCCCTTTTTCCAATTTTTTATTTAAAGGCATACAATACAACATTCTATTAAAAAGTATAATATACTATGATGTTTTGTGAGATTTTTGGATGCATATTATACCGCGAGGTCTAACCCTAACCAACTT
>NC_142183.1:598500-668500 GCF_026936395.1 Plectropomus leopardus
AAAGCGGACAGAAATAACATAAACCCATAAAATAAAAGAGAGAGCCGTCTCGGTTCGTTTTTTCGGTTTTCCAACAATCACCACCTCTGGTTTGGTTGAAATTAACCCTTTCTTCACCCAGTTGTGTGAAAATACGCTGCCTCTGTTCACGCTAAAATAAGTGTTTATTTGAATGGAGTCTGGTGGGTTTGGTGATGGTACTTTCGGGGATGTTTCCGGCTAAACAAAAAAGTTCTCACTCTTTAACGACTAGCTGTACCGCCAAGCGTTTTTTAGCCTCCGTGAACCGGTCGAGTTTCTCCGACAGTTTTCATCCACGTCTGTAAAAACACGAAGATCTCAGCACCGTTTACAGATTCGTGTCACCAATTCAGTATCTGACCAAATGTGTCCCCCTCTGCTCCTGAGGTATGACGCCGAAAACATGGTGATGTCACAGCTGACCTTTGACCTCTTAGATATAAATTGTCAGCACTTCATCATAATATCCTATTTGACATTTCTGTGAAACTTAAGCGTGTTTATTTCTCAGTTATGTTTTTACGAGGTCACCCTGACCTTGACCTTTGACTTCCAGATGCTAATCAGAATCACAGTCCAAGTGGACGTTTGTGCCAAATTTGAGGAAACTCCCTCAAGGCCATCTTCAGATATTGTAGGAAAATGAAATGCATAAAAGGTCACAGTGACCTTGACCTTGAAATCGCCAAATTCCAATCAGCTCACCGTTGAGTTGCATGTTTGTGTCAAATTTGACCACTAAAATTGATTCAGCTCATTGTTGAGTCAAAGTGGATGTTTGTGCCAAATTTGAAAAAATGCCCTCAAGGCGTAATCGAGATTTTGCATTTGCGATAACATACAGGTGCATCTCAAAAAACAAGAATACCGTGATTTTTTTAAAAATAATTTAATTCAAAAAGGTAAACTTTCATATATTGTAGATTCATTACATGTAAATTTCAAGCCTTTTTTGTTTTAATTTTGATGATTATGGCACATATAACTCGTGAAAATCAGAAATCCAGTTTCTCTAATTAGTAGAATATTTCCTAAAATCATTCAAAAAGTAATTTGTAATACTGAAAAAGTATGTTCATTTTATGAGCTGCTTTACTACGAATAACTGCATCCATGTGGCACTGAGGCGACGGACCTGCGGCTCTGCTCTGTTCCCGAAGCCCACGTTGCTTTGATAGCGACCTTCAGCTCGTCTGTATTTTTGGGTCGAGTGTTTCAAATATTTCCATTTTATTTATTACGTATTTCCACAATTGTCTGAAACAGAAAAATGCTGAAACATTTTAGTTCACAAAATTATTCAGTTTTCACTTTCCTAAATGACTGATGGAAAATACTGAACTTTTTCACAATATTCTGAGTTTTTGAGATGCGGAGGGACGACCCGACCAGGGCTACCGCCGGTGCAGCGGCACAAAAACGTCTGCATCTGGAGGGAATCTTTCACATATTTACATCAGTCTGAGCCCGACGGTGACAAAGACAAACTCTTTGAGTGGACGGACACTGACGGTGAATACATCGCGGCCTGTTTCGTCTCTCAAAATACTGAACCGAATTCTGTTGTTCCCATCACTCGCTCAGACACAAAAACAGGGAAAACTGCGTCCACGTTGAAAAATACTGAAGTTTAAGTTCAGGAAAACAGCGCGACTTTGAGCTCACCTGGCAGACGTGACTCACGCAGGCGGAGTCTCTCTCGCCGACCGCTCCTGTCCATCACAGCTGTCCTGTCAATGAAGGAAAAAAAGGCCTTAAAAAATAATGCAACACGTCAGATTTAACCCTGTGAGACCTGAGCAAATTCAGTTGAATTCTGGAGCAGAACTTCATGAGAAACTTGCACAATATTACAAGAAAATTACTTGAAAATGAGCGCAAAATAAAGAAATGTTAAAAAAAAACTGAATTTTAATAAATAACCCCCTCAACTGATTTTCAGATCATTTCCTTTTGCCCCCCCCCTCTTTTTTCTTTGGTTTGTGGGACATTTCTTGCCAAACAGACCGTCAGTTTCTCAGGTTTCAGAGGTTTAAATGTGTGACTGAAAACTGATGTTGATCCAGGTGTTGAAGGGTTAAAACAACCATAGAAACCAGGGCAATATTCATAATAAAAACATGTTTCAATGGAGACTAAACTCTTTGATTTCACTGTTTTCAGTTTTCACACGATTTCTGGTGTTTATCTGGTGTCAACTTTAAAGGTTTACAAAAACCGCCTGAATGTTTCTGCTTTCACATTCACTCTTTTCAGCTCAAAATCAGTTTTGGAACGAGCCGAACGTCTCAGACTGATAATATTTATTAAGCCGAGTTTAATCTGAAGGTTAAGAGTCAAACTTCCTGCTGCAGGGACCTGAAATCTTCTGTTTTCACAGAGTTTTATTTGACAAAAACCAAATGAAACACAACTTTTTTTTTTTTTTTAAAAAAACGCAACAATATTTTATATTTTTTCATTGTCAACAAACCCCAGGTCCGTCTCTTAATACTGTCAGACTTCCTGTCTGTGGTTCCAAACTCAGTGGTTCCTATTAATGATGTAAACCTGTAAAAACACAAATCTTTACTTTGATAAGTGATTTCCTCACACAGCGGCTCACTATAGTTCTAAAAAATCCTAGAAAAATTTAAAAAAGAATTCTAATTCTAAAAACGTCCTAAAATCCCAGAAATGTGCTAAAATCCTAGAAACATCCAAAATCCTAGAAAAGTCCTAAAATCCGACAAACTTTCCAAAATCCGACAAACTTTCTAAAATCCGACAAACTTTCTAAAGTCAGACAAACTTTCTAAAATCCGACAAACTTTCTAAAATCCTAGAAAATTCTATAAACGTCCTAAAATCCGAGGAAGGAGTGACTTTGTTTGGGGACTATTTTCAGTGGCGGATTAATCCACACCTGGGCCTTTTTAGTGGGGATTGTTGACAAGAATAAAAATATAAACTCATAAAAATCATTCGTCCTGCAGGACGATCACGGGTGTCTGTCACTGACGGGTTGATGGTTTGCGTCGTGCTCGGCGGCACTGCGGCAGAGCAGCCGTCAGAAACCAGCCGATCACTTTTCATCCTGCTGGTAGTTTTTCGTCTTTTTGGATACAAAAAAAAAATGTAGGTATTTATGTAAAAACTGGATTGAGAAAAGTATTCTATGCATCTGATGTGTATATAATGATAATAATATTAATAATAATTATAATGTGTGGACTGTTTGTTTCTCTCACTGCATCCGTTCATCTGTTGGTTTCTTCTTCCTGGACAGATTTACCTCATCATCTCCTTATGTAGCACTTCTTCTTCTTCTTCTTCTTCTTCTTCTTCTTCTTCTTCTTCTTAGTCAGATCTATTTTTTCATCGTTTTAGGATCGAATGCACTAACTGTACGACTCTCCGAAAGGGACAAAATAAAAAAAAATGACAGAAGCTTTGTACTTCCTGTGTTCAGATTTGAAAAAATATAAATAAAAAGAGATGAAATCACATGTTTTGTTGACGTTGTTGGCTTCAGAAGTAAAACTGATTTGATGTTACAAAAATCTGAAGATTATTCATGTGGAGGTTTTGTTATGGAAAAAGAGAAAATTACAGTTAAACTTTAACTGAATTAAGATAATTTCAAATTTGGATCTTGATTTTTAGAAGACAATATCAGTGTTGAATATTACAATAATATTTTTGTTCATTTGTATTTTTAATTTCCATTTCTCTCTCTGCAGGATCTGAACGGGCACAACGTTTAGGGATCATTAATGGAAACATGATATGATCGGGCGTTTCTCAGATTTCAGGCTTTTTTAAGGATTTTCACATTTTTAGGATTATAGGACGTTTCTAGGATTTTAGGACATCAGTGTCTCAGCTGTGTCCTCTGTCGGGGGTGTGGGGGATCCTCCTCTGGCTCTTTTTTTGATCAACAAGCTCTATTTTGATGCTGTTTTATGTCTCTGACCTTACGGAGACGAAAAGGACAAAAACTATTCACAGAGTCCATCACTTTATTTTTTTATTAGAATTAGAAAATGGTTGGGGGGACCAGATTTGGCCCGCGGGCCGTAAGCTGAGTATCACCACAGTACAGTAAAGTGAGTCTCAGACTGATTATGATGATGGAGTAATCATAAAGCTGCTACCTGGTTGGTGGCGTTGCCATGGAGATGTTTCAGTATTCACAATGGGAGACTGAAGTGCAGTAACAGATGGCGGCAGGCATGTAGGTGCACGACTGACGGAAACAAATTATCACTTCTCTTTATCTGCTCAGCGCGGAGCGACTGTTTAAAAACCGACAGGTGAGTCCAGGTGAACCTCGACGGCTGCTGACGGTTATTAGATTCAATTATCAAACTGCAGAACGCCGCGGAAACAAAAGACTCGTGCTCATATTTATCTGCACGTCCTCTGACCTGATGTGAAGTCGGCTCTCCGGCTGACGGAGGTTCGGCTGCTGATCAGATGCAGAGAGAACGGAGAGAGCATCGACACAACAAGGTACACACACACACACACACACACACACACACACACACACACACACACACACACACAGAGTAGACCTAAACCAGGGATACTCAACTGTCTTTGCTTGGGAGCCACTTTTGAAAAACGTCAGAACGCCAGGGGCCAGTCACAGCGGCCCCATACATGTTTCCAAGATTTTAGAACGCTTCTGGGATTTTCGGATGTTTTTAGGATTTGGGGCGTTTCTTCAATTTTAGGACGTGTCTAGGATTTTAAGACATTTCTTGGAATTTAGGCCATTTTAAGAATTGAAGGGCGTTTCTTGGATTTTGGGGCATTTTTAAATTTTTAGAACTTCTCTTGAATTTTTTTCTGGATTTAAGGACATTTTAAGGATTTTAGGACTTTCTAGGACTTTAGGGCATCTTTAAGATTTAAGGATGTTTTAAGGATTTTAGGACATTTCTAGGATTATAGAAGCAACATATTGAATATACTTTGAAGGCATTAGATGGCTTATCAATTAATAGTTTAAATTTTAAATGTTTGATTAGATTCTTAACAACTTGGGTTAGGGTTAGGGTTAGGGTTGTTTAATTTTCATCATCCATTGTTTCAGCTAAACAAAAAAAAAGGATTTAAAGGCAAAAAGACTACAAAAAAAAACAAAAACCAAACATTGTGAGTTTCCACTTGAAGAACAGGAAAAGACGATGGCCCGACGAATCGGCCCTTTAAACCGACATCTCTCGGTGACTGACACGACAAACATTCAGTGAAAGTGTTGAAATCCTCAGCAGAAAGATTCAGGAAAACTCCAGACTAACGGAGCGCCGCCACCGAAAAAAAGCCTAAATGCTCAAACAAACACAAACACGAAGGCGATAAAACGGCACAGTTATGAGGTTAGATAAGAGTCGGTTTTCTTCAACAATCCTTGAATTCAAAGATCCGTCTGATTAAAAACTGAAGATTTCTACTGTGTTTGTGTTTCCGTAAAGTTTGTTTCCCTCTCGCTGACGCTTTAACCCTCCAATCAGCCGAGTGCTTCAATCAGCGTCAATCATCCATCAGCTCCGTGTGTTTTTATCCAAACGAGGCTAATTAAAAGCAGCCACTCGTCATCAAACCTCTAATCAACTTAATCACTGCACATAAAAACAAATTAACCCCCGAGCCGCCCTGCTGCTCGCCGGAGGGCCGAGAAGGTCTTACAGACCGTTAATGGTTTGAAATAAACGGTTAATGAGGTGAAACAGATGCAGCTGCACCAAAACTACGTGGTTAGGCTTATTTAAAACAGATCACGGCATGGCGTAAAATGAATGTTTGAGGTTTCTCATGTGAACTGACTGTGAATTAACTGTATTAACTACTCTTCCAGTACTGGAGAGGGACTTAATTACTTTTGTAATTTCTTTATTTTTTTATTTTTTATCTTAAAAAATATTTTTGTGTTTTTTTCTTTTTAAATTGCTGGTATTTTATAGAGAATATGTTCTTTTTACAAAAAATCACCAAAATGGCACCATTTATCAGCCAGAAACTTCAAAAATTAACATTGGCCTTTCAAATTTGAACACACGAATTCATGTGTTATACAGGTTTGTGAAGCGAAATTCCATGACTTTTCCAAAACTTTCAGGGTATATTTTGTTTTCCAAAACAAACTTGAAAAATTGCTAATTGCAAATTATATGACTTTTCCAAGTTTTTCCAGGACCTTAAAAACTGCATTAAGTTTAAATTTGATTTTATGGATTTTACATATTTCATTTATGTTCCTAAAATTTAAATCTTTTCCTTCTTCTTTTAAATCTGTTTCCTTCTGTAGACAAACAACTTGTTTACTGCGAGAACAAGAAATTTTCGCTTTTCTTGGTAAAAGTGCTTTGGACCAGATGTAAGATTTTCTCTTAAAAAGAACAAAAATAAGACGACATTGGCGAATCCAAGAAGACAACGTGGACAGATAAAATAATAATAAATCATGGATATGAAAAAAAACAGACAAAATCTGCTTGTAAAATGTTTTTTGCATGAGGACCAATATTTAAATAAAGTTAACTTTTGGTTCCCTGTTGCTCTCTGTTGACCAGTCTAACAGAAACACACACATACACACACACACACACACACACACACACAGATTTCTGTGGCAGCAGATCACTAACGTTTCAACAGCTGTGTGTGTGTGTGTGTGTGTGTGTGTGTGTTTCTGTAGGTATTTACATGTGGTCCAGTATTTGCATGCTGGTGTGTGTGTGTGTGTGTGTGTGTGTGTGTGTGAGACAGTGCATAACATGAACTCGTCAAAGACAATGGAGGCAAAGTTTGGTGTGTGTGTGTGTGTGTTTGTGTGTGTGTGTGTTAAGGAAAAACAGAGAGGAGAGAAAAGTTGACATTGTCGAGGCTTGACGGAGGGGATTTCCAGTCATCCAGTGTTCCTCCACTCTCTTCACCTTTACACACACACACACACACACACACACACACACACACACTACCAAACTGTGTCTTTGTACGATGTAAAAATGAGCCCTCTGAGATCAACAACGAGCCTTCACTCGTGTTTACAGGTGTTCCCGCGGCGACGTCTCACCTGTGAAGCTGCTCAGTAACACCTGCTTCTGTTCAGGTGTTTCCTCCAGGAGTTTTTTTTTTTAACAACATGTATCTGTAACTTTTTCACTGACATTTAGTTTTAATAAGGAGACGTCTTTTTCTCCTGCAAATCACTTTGACTCCCACCGCCAACGTTCGTGCACAAATTTGTGTGTCTGGATCCGAGTTAACATCCTGTCACACACCTGCGGTTAATGTAAATGTTCGCTTCACATGACGTTAAACGTAATGTTCAACCCTTTAAAAACAGACTTCCAGTGCAGTGGCAGGAGGTTAATTTTTTCATGATTCTGTTTAAATCTTAAATTTGTAACGCGTGATCAGTGTTTGTACTTCCGTGTATACGTATTGATCTAAAATAAAAACCGGAACAGCTGGAGTGTTCATTCTTTTTGACAGCTGAAGGCTAAGGCTAAGTTTTTTTTAACCCTTAGGTCCCTCTTTAATATTACATAAACATTATTATTTTCTACTTCCATTATTTTTTTAACCAGCATCACTCCTAATCATAAATCAAATCAAATTCATCAAGTTGTTGTTTGTTTTTAGCTGCTGACAGTCTGGGATATGTCAGTGTGTGAGTGTAGCTGCTGACAGTCTGGGATATGTCAGTGTGTGAGTGTAGCTGCTGACAGTCTGGGATATGTCAGTGTGTGAGTGTAGCTGCCGACAGTCTGGGATATGTCAGTGTGTGAGTGTAGCTGCCGACAGTCTGGGATATGTCAGTGTGTGAGTGTAGCTGCCGACAGTCTGGGATATGTCAGTGTGTGAGTGTAGCTGCTGACAGTCTGGGATATGTCAGTGTGTGAGTGTAGCTGCTGACAGTCTGGGATATGTCAGTGATCAGCAGCTACATTGACTGTGACAGGTCACCTAGTGGAAATAGCATGTATTTCCTCCAGATGCCAAATATGGTCAAAATGACCTCATCAGGTGGAAAATAGTCAAAATGACAAATTCAGAGTCAAAAGCCCAGAATGACACCCAGAAATAATACAAGTCCTGTTTTTCTGCTCTGATGGCTGTGGGATCTCAGAACAGTAGCTACTCTTCTGGGGTTTCCGTTATTTTCATTAACAATATTTCATGAGCTAGATTACATACATACAAGTAAACAGTAGTACAAGTAAGAAGTACAAGTAAATAAATGTTTGGGAAACACTGACACACTGTAAAAATACTTTGTCACAGGAAAAGTCCTGCATTAAAAATATCAGTAAAAGTTTGTCAGTATAATCTGTAAAATGTAGTTTAGGTATCAAAAGTCTAAAAATGTCCGCTGTGACTGTTACACTCAAACCTGGTCTGTCAAAAAATGAAGAATGAAAAGCCAACAAAACGCTTTAAAAGCAACAACAATTAATTAAAGAAAGGAAAATACCCAAAGTCCCAAAAGGTGCTAATATTTTTTTGTGTGAACATAATGTCGCACCAGTGGACCGTTTCCACTGCAGACTTCAAAGGGTTAAACAGCCATGTCGGTGTTGGACATGCAGTCATTAAAGAAGCGAGGGGTTCGTCTAACATCAACAGATAATGCTGCGATTCTTTTACTCTGAACGCCCGCTGAGTATCTGCACCTTCCTCCGTCTCCCCGCACGTGTAGCAGCAGCTGCCAGATGGTAACCGTGTCAGAGAGGAACGTCTGTAAAAATCGGTGATTCACGTCCATAGATCATCAGACGGTGTTTGTGTGGCACGGCTCCACCTCTGTAACTGCCGGGTAAACTCCTGCGTTCATTAACAGGCGGGTGATTGATGAGCTAATGTTCCTCCCTAATGTGCTGCACTTCACGTGAAGACTGCACACCAAACTAACACTAACGCGACGAACGAAGGCCGTCCTGCAGCGGGTCACCGGCAGCGCTACGTGTGTCCTGAGCGTCGGGTCATTTGCATCAGACGCCTCATGTGACCTCAAAACTTTCTCTGAAAACTCGTTGCCAGAGGCCTGTCGGCTCAAACGTCCCAACTTGATTTGTAGCTCCAGTAAAAAAAAAGCACAGAGCCTCTGCTGTTGCCATGACAACAGAGCCGATGGGTTTGATTTACGGGCGGGTGATGACGGGTTAATGACGGGTTTCTGCGCTGAGCTGCATTAACAGACCGGAAGAGCTGGTTTGAGCTGCTCCCTGATCAGCCTCAGACCTGCTCAGGTGATGCAGAGCTGATCCTGAATCAGCGCCCCGCAGGCCGAGCGCGCTGACACCTGGACGGGCCGCTGTGATTGGCCGGGAGGAGCTCGATGTTTTCTCTGAATCACTGAGAGAGCTCTAATTAAGAGTAATGAGAGCTTCTGGGAGGCTGATGAGATAATTACACTTAATCACGGAGAAAAAAACGTTTCAGTTTGACGTTAATGCGGTCGTCCACACGCTCACTGGTATTTACATAAAGGCTGCGTTTCCGTGTTGTTGAGTCGGCGGCTCTCTGAGGTGACCGAGAAAAACCCTATCAAACTTTAACGACCAACGAAAAAGAAAATCAGAAATAACAAAAAAGGCAAAGGTAAAAATCTGAACCTGATACAGTAAGACAAAACTTAAACCTAACCTTCAACACTCTTAAAATCAAATAAACCTCCAAAAATCCTACAAACATCCCAAAATTCAGAAACCTCTCAAGATTCTTCAATTATTCTAAAATCCTAGAAACGTCCTAAATTCCTAAAAATGTCCTAGAAGTGTCCTAAAATCCCGTATTAACGTCATGAAACGCAACTTTACACCTTACCTCCTGTGTAACGTTACGTCTGAAAACGCTGTCCGGGAGTTTGGGAAGAACCTGCACAGTTCTCGCTGCTCAGGACAAACTTCAGCTTTACAGAAAGGTGAATGTGAAATACTCCCGTCTGTCCGAGACCGTACAGTCTGCAGATTCTCTGTGCGTGCAGAGGACCAACATGTTCCCCTGAAGTGGTTTAAAAAATATTAACAGAAAGGACTACTTTAAAACAACATGAATCCGTATATTAATTTTTTACCGATCTAACTGCGCCGCAAGATGGCAGAACACACAAACTGGCTGTGGGATTCGTCTGTAGAGATCTCAAACAAAGCAAAGATCATACACGTACCCTGAACGCAGATAATGAAAATGAAATGTTAGAGTAAGTTACAGAAGGACCTGAAGTTGTTTGAGCTGATCACTGTCGGGATATTTAAGTCCATTTTTAAGGATCGGGACAATAGCACTCTTGGTCAAAATGATTGCTACTCAAATTGTCACTGAAATCATTTCAGAAAATTGTACATTATATTTTTGCAAAAAAGTTTAGAAAAAAAAGTCACATTAATAGGAAAAAAAATGTTTGATTAAGAATTGGGTGTAATTTTATTAGGAAAAGTCATAACATTTTTAGAATGTCATTTATTTTGAGAAAAAAGTCAGTAACTCGATATATAAATATATATATAGTCCTATATCACTTTAGTTGTTGCAGTTGGTAAAGATGAAGCTCATTAATATAACCTATATCTATAAAAAATACATCCTAATTGTACTTTCTGTTAGTTTGTCGGTGAACGTTTAAATAAACTTTATTAGTGAATAAACAGTGTTAACTCCTCAGAGGAGCTAAAAAAGGTGTTAATATTCATACATTTTGATTACTGTGATCACAGAAAGACGATTTAATGATTCACGCACATAACGAGATCACAGGAATAATTATTTTTGAGATCTCGGGAGACGCATCATTTTCTGGTGATTATGACATAACAAGCTTTTGATTCTCGATCATTAGTTTCATTATTTCTAGTCAAACAATCAGTGGGAGGCGTTTTTTTAAGGTTATTTCCAGCTCAGGAAATAATCATGGAGGAAGGAGAAACGTGTTATGTCGAGATCACAAAATAATTGTTCTGCAATCACGAACAAAAACACACAAAATCATGACACCTTTTACGGCTTCTGGAGGAAAGGTGAGAGTGAGATAAGTGAAGTGTCGCAGTGGGTTTAAACACACAATCTCACCTTAATATAAACATTGTGTCTTTACATCACACACACACACACACACAGAGGACAATGTGACCCAACCTGTCGCACAGGTGAGCCGCCGCCACAGCCAGAAAACACACAAAAACACCAATTATCATCCGAATGTTTGGAATACAAACAGCCGCCCATCACGCCGCTCAGACAAGACGTCAGTTTCCAGCCGGCAACGGCGACCATCAAATGTCCCGACTCATCCGCCACCAACCAACACCTGCTCACGAAACTGCTGAGACGCTCACTTTCAGACAGACGTGCAGGACGTACTCACAGCTTTACCTCAGTAAAAGCAGAAATACTGCAGAGCAAGAATACTACATAAAAGGAAAAGTACAAAGTATTTGTGTCGAAATATACTAAAAGATACAAAGTGTGGAGGCTGTTAAGTGAACCACAATCAACTCCCAGACATTTTGCACTCTGTGGCCACAAGTGAGCATCACGATACTGTCAGCCTGCTCTTACTCCAGACTTGTCAAATACCGCCACGTTTTAGTGGACGCCGCCATCAGACTCCAAGCTACGCTTTGCGGCCAACACGTTCTCATCCCAACTCGTCACATGGTGCCGCTCTGTCAGTGACCTTCTGTGTCTGCTTATAACTTTTAGGTTTCCTTCTGCATCAGCTGTTTACGCTCCGGGACGCCGTTACCGTGATGTCAACAAATGCACGTGGTGGCGTGAAGCCGCATGTTTACACTACAGCACATGGCGACCAACGCTGACCTCCACGATGGTTAGGATTAGGCAAAAGAGGCACATGTGGGAAGCGTACTCCGACTCCCTGACAAAACACCGGTTCTGTCCGGCCGCGTTCTCAGGTGATGCGCATTGCATGTGGACGCGCTCGGTGCCCTCAGCCAGCATATCGTAACAAGCTACGGTTTCTGTCCGAGCGCGTTCTGGTTGGCCGCAGACAGCGGGTTTTGTTGTCACACTTGTACGGCGAGCGCACTGACAGACAGTAGCGCCTGTTTTTGACGAGATAGGACGAGAACGTGTTGTAACGTTCCTATATTTCATTTGTACCATAGAGCGGCCGGGGATGAGGCGTTTCTGTAGAACGATCAGGAAACTAACGTCACCCTCAGTCAGGCCAAAGGCTGTCAGAGACAAACAAGAAAGTCGTTTTTTTTTTTTTTATGTTACTTTGCGGCCACCACTGGCAATAAAAACCGAATGCCTACATGTAAAAAATTACATCCCGTACGTTAAAGTACAGCACTTGAGTATATGGGTTACTCTCCACCACCACTTTAAAACCTTTAAGCTCTCATCGTGTCTGAACGCGTCAGCCGAATGATTTCTAGTTGAACTGATGAACTGTATGCTATTAACATGCATTCATAATGAGATTTAATCGTGATAATTGCACTAAATAACAGACTCTCACAGTGCCGATGGTAAATTAATGAGCAGAGCAACACTGACAGAAAGAGCTCAGACCAACAGCAGCCTGCAGGAGCTCGAGCGATGCTGCAGGACACAAAGCGTCTCCGTCACAGCTCATTTACTGCGGTGAAACTGTGGACCAGATTAATTCAGTTAGCTGCAAGTCAACGACAACATTAACGTCTCTCACAACACAGATCACTTATCAGCAGAAGGCAGGTGTCCATCAACCCTCAAATAAGGCAAATTAAAATTGCAAATATAAAATACACCTATTGGAAACACGATGCATTTTTTAAAAAATCCCCAAAATCCCAGACAAGTTTTTACGCTCTGCTACAGTTTTTTTCCTGCTACACGCTGGATTTAAGAACAAAATGTGATAAAGAATTAAAAAAGGTAAAAGTTGCACAAAGTTAGAAACGTTAGAAAAAGTTAGAAATGTGTTAGAACGATCAGTGATTAATTAAGAATGTTGTTGATTTAGATTCATTTTTTCAAAATGAGATTTTTTTTTTTCAGTTTTCGGTAATTCTTTATGTAAAAATGTGTTAAAACTACGAGCATTAAATGATCCACAGAGGAGTCTTTCATGTGGAGCGGGAGGAATTCCTGACGTGTCTCACAGGAAGCCACAAGTTCCCGTTTAGCCGCAGATTCCTGGAATCACTCTGAAACCCTCATCTGCTTTATTTCCCATCAGCCCCTGTGTGGCGGCGCCGGTGTTTGGTGCGGTAACAGGCGGCTCGACCCGAGGCGGTGACTGACTGACAGCTGATGGGCCGCTGCTTTGTCGTCTTTGTTTACAGCATCGACAGTTTTGCGTGTTTGATGGAGGATTAGAGCTCATTAAGAGAGCGTGGCTGGTCGCCAGGAGCTCCGCACGAAACCACACAGACATCACAGCGCTCGCGCACTCGCTCGCTCTCTGCAGGCCCGTGCATCGATCCATCAGACTCACTCAGACTTGATCAGATTTTCGCTTGTTCATCGAGAGTTTTACTAACGCTGAAGCCACAGTCCAGGATCTGTAACAGGGACACTTAACTTGCTTTAGGGCCGCTTGTGCAAAATGACTATTTACTGTTTGCACTGAAAACACAGAAAATCTGTTGTCAGTAAATATATTGCTGATACCATCGGTATCAATATTTTTTGTGACTTGTAAGAAACGTTAATTTGCAACATTTCCTCATGATGTTGGTGGAAAACATATTTCACTCAGCATTACAGCTACCTCAAAAACATGATTGCTGAGGGGAAGGGGTTTCGATCAAGGCGGTCAGCGTATGAAGTGGCTGCCGCTCGTGTACACGTGCACGATTTTTGCTCGGACACGCTGAGTTCACTCAGTATTTCACTTTGCAGAAATACTCATTTACGTGGCTGCGTTTACATGCACCGCCTTTTCTCAACCTGACTGAGGATTTGGGCTCGACGGTTTACATGGGATGATCCGGTGAAAAAGCACGTATTTTCTCCAAATGCCAAACATGGTAAATATGACGTCATCGAGTGAGAAAAAGTTCAGTTTGAATGAACAGTCTGAATGTGACTGTTAAGTTTCACTGATTACACTCAAATACACAATCTGGACAAAATGTATGTTTATCAGAAACTGAAGAATGAAAAGTGCAAATAATAGTCCCTAAGGGTTAAATATTTATGGTGCATAGTCTAGTGGGCGGACTGTTTTTACTCCTGTCAAATCAGTTGTATATTAGCGTAATTTCTAGGAGACCGGGGGGCACGATGACCTCATACAGACTGTTTGTATTGTTCGGAGTGGGAGTAAATCAGTAAGTATTCATTATGTGTTTCAGGTGTGTCTGTAGTTAAACTAACAGAGATCATCAGAAAAAGAGTGTTAAATATCCGTCTGTACACAGAGATCAGTGAGGCTGACTCACTTCAACACGCAGCCGGAGAGAAAAATAAAAGAGAGTGAAAGCTGCCTGCAGCTCCTGAGGGCGGCGAGGAAACGACATGATTTGACAGCTTTCTTACTGGCTCTGCTTCCTGGCGAAGCCCTGTGGCGATGCGAGGGTGACGTGGTGGTAAAAAGCTGCCGATCGGACATTAATTCAGCTCTGATACAAGTCGGCACAGGTGATCCCACGCAGGTACGCAGCTGCAGGCGGAGCTGCTCAGGGTCTCCTGCTGAGACTCTCTCATCTCTGGGTCTTTAATAAACGGAGGGGGGCGGCGAGCGGCTGGATTCCCAGAAATGGAAAGATATTAAGTTTTAGATAAAAAAAACAAGTGCCGTCTTCACCTGATACAATCCCAGCCGGGTGGAGCCCAAAAACTACTTCCATCATCAACATCTTCCACAAGGAACAATAAAATGACCAGCGAGGCCCTCACAGGAAGTCAGATTCAATGATCTGTAAAACCGTGTTTCTGAGCTGAAGTGTTGTGTTTTTGCTGCATCAGAGGGTTACGGTATGATTATTTTTCCAGATTCTATTTCAGCGTTGACTATCGGCGTGTCGGCTGAGAAGTTCGTTCAATACTAAAGATAAAAAATGCTTGCTCTTGTTGCTCTGCTTCCACCATCCCCTCCACCTCCTGATGACAAACTTTACAAACACTGGGCAGGTTTCCATTAACCCTGAAAACACGCACATTTCGATTGCAAAAATTCCCATTTACTGCGAAAACCTTTTTTTTTTACGCTGGCATGAGGTGGTGCTTCAGGTGTGACGGTCTGGTTGGTCGCCATGAGCTGTTGTGTAAACATAACGTGCTGCTTCATCCCGCCGTGTGTATTTGTTCACATCACGGTAACGGCGTCCTGGAGAGTAAACAGCTGACGCAGAAGGAAACCTAAAACGTCATCAGCAGATGCGGAAGGTCGCTGACAGAGCGGCACCGCGAGACGAGTCGGGATGAGAACGTGTCGCATTTCTCAATATTCTGATGCAGCAGTTTTTTAAAAGTCTTTAGTGTCACTGTGAAAAGTGAATATCGTCTCATCTAAGGACGTTCAGATGGTCTTCTTGTGTCGTGTTGTCTCTGACACACTGCTGATGTCGTGCATCATGATTCCTCTTCTTCTCTTCTCTTCGTTGGCAGTGTTTGCCTTCTGCGACACCTCCTATTGCTGCCTAATTGCAATTCATCAGACACTGTTTTAGTCATTTATTAGAGTTAAATGTAAGCTCTGCAGATCAGCTGTGTGACTGTCGCCATCAAACTTGCTAATTGTTGCAATATTCAATTTTCTTTTTTCTTGAGTGTGATTATCACCCAGCTGGCATCAGAGGAATCCGACATTATTTACGTGTTCGTTTAAAAAAATCTCAATAATCACCTTGAAAACCTGCAGGATCCTTTTTTTCTCCCGCCCCAATCTGACACTTTGTTTCCGCGATCAAAATAGAATAAAAAATGTAATGAGAGACTGAGACTGCCTCCTGCTGAACCTAGCAACAGAGAAGAAGAAGAAGAAAAATGTGAGGAAGAAGAGGGGAAGAAGCAGAGGAGCCTCCTCCTGGTGTTAAAACGGCTTGAGGGCCTGCAGCAACACAACAGCGCCCGCCCGCCTGCTGCAGCTCGCCAGCTGGAGGTCCTGTTGTTTTGCTCTCTGTTTCTGCTCAGGTTTATGGAAATGAGCCGGCGTCCCCCCCCCAACATTAATTAGCACAGTGCTACCTTGCTCAATATTTGGTAACAGAGCCACCGTCGGCGGATGCAGAAATTTGCAGGATTCAGCTTTTAATTAGGTGCAGGGGAACACAGGTGTGCTAACGAACAAAAAAGAGCTAATTTGAATAAAAATCAGCTTTTGACGAGGGGGTGGTGGAGGGGGGGTTAACTGGCAGCAGGGAAGTGAACGGTGACAACGTTTGTAGCTTCCGCTGCCATAATTTGTTCTCTGATTGAACCTTTTACTCCAGTTTGCCAAACTTTCATCAGCGAGCGACGAGAGAAAGGATTTATTTATCCTTCGTATTGAACAAATTTCTCAGTCGACACGGCAACAGTCGAGGCTGAAGTGTGCCGTGAAAAGGAGAATATGGAAAAAAACTGAAGAGACGAAGCTGTTCAACATCAACTAACAACAAAACGGGTTGTTAGACATTACTGCATTTCCAGCGTTTTGGGCGTTAAGAGACTCGTCAGCAGAGTTTATGAGGTTATCACTTTGGTTTTCCGTCTAAACCAACACGTTCTCATCCCAGCTTGTCACATGGTGCCGCTCTGTGACCTTCTGCGTCTAGTTATGAGATTTTCGGTGTCCTTATGCGTCAGCTGTTCACGCTCCGGGATGCCGAACTCGTCACATGGTGATGTTCGGTCAGGCGACCTTCCACGTCAACCTCTGATGTTTTAGGTATTCTTCCCGCATCAAGCCATGACGTGCCGGGTACTGGTACAGAAATGCACGTGGTTGGATGTCTCACCCCGTTACCGTCATGTCAACAAAAGCACGTGGTGGGATTCAGCGGCACGGTCCTTACTTTCACACCGGACTGTCATGATGGTTAGGGTTAGGCAAGAAGAGCGCATGGTAAGGTTTAAAAAACACACATAGATACACATACACAAAGCGAACTCCACAAACGCAACACAAACGCACATACAAACACACACATCCAGACAAGACGTGGACTCTAGACTCCCGTGTGAAAGTTGGTTGTTTGGTGAGCATTTACCTCTTCGCCCGCCTGCCCTATAAGCGCACTCTGGCTTTTTAATATTACGTGGTTACGCAACCCGTTCTCAGTCGTACCTCGGCAGACAGGGATACCTTACACGTTATACACGGAAGACAAGGACGGTCACTGCCCGACCGTCAACGTGTGACGACTTCAGAGTAAAACTGGTTGGCACATTTGAGCTCCTTATATTACATCATAACCAGCAGCGTTATCACGTGGCATTATTACTTTCCAGATCCAGAGCTGGGACACAGACAAGGTAAACCTTTCCAGCCAGCGCTACACATCGACTCTAATTCTGTGGTAAAAACTGGTGTGTATAACTACTTTTACTGCAGTGAAGGATCTGAATACTTCATTGCTGCTAAAAACGAATCTCAAACAGGTGAACTCGAGGTTTCCCGTTTGCAAAAAATGGTTTCTGCAGAACAAACCGAATCAAAGATATGTGCAACAGCTTTTTACTATCAGCTCAATAATATTCATAATGAGTCATAAAAGCTGCGATCCTCCATCATCGGTGAGAGCAGCCAAACATCTGCCGCTGTCGGTGTCTGACTCTCTGACACTGAGACTAAAGAGTCTAATCGCTGATGTTATGACTCAGTAAAGGTGTAACTGTTGTGATCGGCAGATCAGCATCTGAAAACCATCAATCAAGTCCTTTCATAGCCGAGCTGTCAGCACGAATCCTAATGTCGCTTTCTGCCGCTCGTTACAGAAATAAACTTCAGGAAGCTGATCGGCAGCTGTATACTTTTATTAAACTCACTTATGAGAGTTTAACAGGAGTTGGCTTCGTTAGAGAAGATTCATCACGAGAAGAGTCACGTTGGATCAAATGTGACCAGTTTTAAGGAGATTTCTTAATCTTATTAAACTTTGGGTTTAACATCCCGCCAAATAAAAGATGCTGAGAAGAGAGCTGATAAAATAAGCTTGATAAGATTGTTGTGAGAACTGAACTAATAAATCCCGTCAGTGCAGACTGAGAGCTCGAGTTCTTGATCGTAAAATCGTATCACTTGTATTTATTCAAATTTCTGCAAAAGCGCTCAAAAAGCAGATAACACACATGACTGACGGATGTGATGAATTTTTGTACATGATGAGTTCATCGCAATCTGGCTGTTAGTACATTTCAGTTTTATGCTCTTGACAATTTATGCTTCACCTGCACCGTTTATATCTGACGTTTTTGTAACCAGTTTCAATTCTGATTTATTCAGCATTTTTTTATCCAAAGACGTCACATGTTACTACCTCCCAGTGACCCTTCCTGGGTCCCAAACTTTTTGATGAAAACATGCCTTCCAAACTCGCAGGCCCACTGGTTTGTTTTCCTAAAGAAAAGTTTTGGCTTTTTTTATTTTTTAATGGAGATTTTTTTCTCGAAATTTTTTTTTTTTTTTTAAAGCCCCACACGCTTTTTTGGACATTTTCTTGGTCATTTTTAATGAATTTGGCAATTTCTTGTTCTTTAAATTTTTTTTTGTTTTGTTTTGTTTTTTTTAGTCTTTCAAAAGTTTTGGGTTATTTTTAAAGAAAACTTGCCTTCCAAACCTGCGGGCCTGCCGAAATTAATAATCACCAGAATGACCATTTATCACTGCCAAAACCATAAAAATAGAAATTATTTTCAGATGGCCAAGGAAAATTATTTGTAGCTTTGGGGAATCAAAGCAGAACATTCATGCACATAATACCAAAAACAGGGCAATGAAATAGTTACTGTCTCGAAAAAACCCAAAACAACCTCTCACTCTACAACAGAAAATCGAGCACAAGCTCTGTGCAGCAAATTCACTGTACTTCAAAATGAAGTGCATTTTTCAGTTAGTCCGAATGGACCTGCATGTCTCCGTCCCCGGGTGTCCCAGCCTCAGCGAGGACGTCAGTTAGTGATCCGGGCTCATTTGTTTAAGAGGCAGCCGCAGGTTAAGAGGAGGCCTCGTTATCGGCTCCGTCTTTTCAAACAGTGCGAGCGGGGCCCCTCCTCCATGCTGCTTGTTTAGCTGCAGCCATGCATGCTTAAAGCCCGGGGACGAGGACGCCACATCCTGCAAATTAGCAGGCTGATTTCCCTCGCGGGGTTTGGACAGAGAGGACCCCGCGGCTCATCGCCAGCCCCTAAACGCCGCCGAGGCTGAGCGAACATGGCCGCCTCCGATTCAAAACGCTCCAGCCGCTGTTTTTACAGGAGCGGATTACCCAAATGTCCACTGCACGGTCTGTTTGTCCCCCGCCAGCAGAGAGAGGACTCACTGACTCAGGTTTAGGACCTGAAGCCTAAAAATGTTCACACAGAGTCGTGTTTGTAGGGAGACGACAGACTCACAAGAATAAACCAGAGATACGAACTTTCGTCTGTCCGGGGGCCACTTTTACAAACTGACCGGAGGCCAGGGGCCAATCACAGCAGCTCCAGCTGTTCTTAGGATCTTAGGACATGCTTAGGGTTTCAGGACAATTTCAGGGTTTCAGGACAATTTCAGGGTTTCAGGACAATTTCAGGGTTTCAGGAAAATTTTAGGATTTAAGGACATTTTTAGGATTTTAGGACATTTCCTGTGGTGGAACTGACAAACCTGACACCTACAACTAAACACTTTTCTGTAAGAGGTCAAAGGTCACCTTGTTCTTTTATGAGTTTATCACACATTTTATGTAAGACGTGAGAGAACGAACCACTAATGGAGGCATTAACAGTGTTTAACATGAAGACCGACAGAGGAAGACCTCCTCCTCCTCCTCCCCCTCCTCCTCCTCCTCCTCCTCCTCCTCCTCTCTGTATGTAAATGTGAGGAGCTGATTGGAACACGCGTGGTAATAATGGCACACGTGTTTTACATGAAGCTCAATGAGCCAGTAAACTGCTTTGTGTTTCTGTTTCTGTGTGCGGAGACAAACACAGAGGATCATTTCAAATAATCGCTCTGTGTTTTCTCCCCTCGCTGCCAGAACAAATGCTTTCACACGCACATTATCAGATACTTAAACGTGCCGAAGCTCAAACAAGATTCTTCTTCTCTGTTTTTTTTTGTCAGCCATATAATAATGAGCACATCCTGCTTCTGACAGTCAAGCTGCTCTCCTGCTGCTCTCCTCCGGCTGCTCCTGAAGGATCATTTCTCACATATATTCTCTTAAAAATGCCATCGGTGCTCCTTCGCAAAATAAAAACTTGAGCTCTGTGGAGGGACTTATGTTTTTTATGGCTTTAGTGGATGGACATACAACTTTAATTTGCTGTATTTTGTTTTGGTTTTTTTTTCATTTTTTGCAGACTTTTAAAGAAAAAATTATGATAATTTATTTTTTAAACATTTTTTTTCAGGATTTTTAAAGAAAGAAACTTTGGCAACTTTTTTTCTGTTTTTTTTTTCATTTAAAATGGTTTGCATTTTTTGGAGAAAAAAAAGTTTCTTAGTTGTTTTGTTTTTTTCTCTTTAAATATTTTTGCCGATTTTTAAAGAAAAGTACCGGTGACATATTTTTTCTTTAAAAAATCTGGTTATTTTTAAGGACAACACGCCTTCCAAACCTCAGGCCTGCTGACATGTTATGTTAAAAAAAATGCCAAAAATGCCACCATTTATCACAGCCAGAAACTTTTCAAATTTCTGATGGTTCTTGAGCACATCGTGTGTTATCATACAGGCTTGCAAAACATGATTCCATGATTTTACGACACATTCATAATATATGTAAATTTGCGGAACTTTTCCAGGCCTGAATGTTGCTGTTTGCAAATGCTATGACTTTTCTGGGTCTAATTCTCCAGCCTGTCATTTGATTCATGTTTGATATCAATTGTGAATAAGTGCGTGTTTCCGAGGAGCGGGAGCTAAAATCTTCCTCCTAAACACCCTTTGATAGTGCAGCAGTGAAGCTGAGATCAGTGTTCGGATCACACGTTATAATAATAGTTCACATTTGGTGAGAATAGCACAGAGAGCCTCTGAAGGAAACACAAAACTGACTGGGCTGTTAGTACAGAAACCTCTTGCCAGCAGAAGACAGTCGGTGTGAGTTTAAAGCGTTGGTTTAAAAGTTGTAATCATAAGCATATGCACCGCAATCTGTTCTGTTATTTACTGGTGCGCTAATCACCGAGCACACCAACATTTCTCTCTCTGCCTGCACGAGCAGCTCTGGAAGGATTTCACAAGTAATACTTCATAGGCTAATCTCACTCCATGACTCTAATTAACGCATCATTAAAAGCATAATTCAGATAATTATAATTTCTCACTTTTTAAATGAGGAGACGGGGAAGGAGAGGAAGGGTGTCTGAGGAGCCAATTTAGTGAGTGAAACAGATTCTGAGGCGAGCGGGTGGGTGGAGAGAGAGGCAGGAAACAAACGGCAGCCACACAAAACGCCGCAGCCGCTAAAGTGTGTGAGAAGTCACATCACAACAAGTCTCCCGCGATCTGGATCTCTGCCCAAACACACCAACGCGCTCCGTCCTGCAGAGGGACGCTCACGCGGAGGCGCTCTGCAGACCATATTTAGTTCAGTCTGATGGATTCACAGGTTTGATTCCTGCTGATGTGAAGGAGGTCGGGAGGGCGGACGCTCTGCATCAGCGTTGCCAGATTGGAAATGTTAAACTATAGAACCAGTGGCTTAAAACGATTGTATAATAAGAAAAATGACCGTACGTGATTGTGACCGTACGCCGGTCACAATCACGAGAACCAACTCGTAAAATTCATAACTCTAGTATTTAAATGCCTGGGGACTGTTTACGAAAACAAACGACGTTCGTGCGTGCTCGACGAACGTGACCCGTCACGTTTATGTCATCATGGCCTGAACCACAGCGACTGGCTGTAAGGAGATCATGTGACAAAGAGGAGTTCAAATGAGACGTGTAAACTAAACGAAGTTTAGTAATTAAATGTGACAGAGCTCAAATTATCGCACATTAAGGCAATTTTAGAATTGCTGATCAAACGTCGTACAGAGGGCAGAATTACTGTTGTTTGTTTGTTGTTATTGTTGTTTGTGATCTGCGTAAGCCATATTGGTGTTTGTTGTTGGGTATTTGGCACGTTGGCCTTTGCTGTCTTTGCTGTTTATGTTGTGCGTATGACACTTTAGTTTGCTGTTGTTGCTGTTTGCTTCTTGCGTCAGCCATATTGCTGTTATTGCTGAGTAAGCCTTATTGGCGAGCCATATTTGTTGTTCCTGTTTGCTAAATGCGTATGGCATGTTGTTTGTAATTGTTGTTTGTGTTTTATGTCAGCCATATTGTTGTTATTGTTGTTTGTATTATGTGAGACATTTATGTGTTTAATTTGGCGTTTTTTTGTTGGGGTTGTTTGCGTCTTTTTGTAAACCATATTGACGATTGTCATTGTTTGCGTTATGATTATGGCATTTTGATGTTTATTGTTATTGTTGTTTGTGTAAAATGTAAGTCATAATAGTGTTTGTTGCTGTTTGCGTTATGTGTCAGCATGCAGGCGTTTGTTTGTATTGTTGTTGGTTTTTGCGTGAGCCTTATTGGCGAGCAGCATTTGTTGTTCCTGTTGTTTGCCTAACGCGTATGGCGTGTTGATGTTTGTTGTTATTTTTGTTTGTGTTATGTGTCGGCCATACTGGCTGTTGTGTGTTACTCGTGGTGTGGTTCTTTAGAAATCGAGTGGCAGCGTAATTGTTTTTAGCCTAGAACGGCAAAAGTGAATGTGCAACATGTGCCGAAAGAAAGCAGCTCGTCAAATCGGTTTCTGCGTTCATAAAGGCGTTTTTTTTCCAGCAACAATTACAGAGAAACATCAGCAGCTTTTCTGACCTCTGACCTCTGAGCCCACTGCAGTGATGTGGAGGTGCACATAGAGTGTTGAAGCAGTGAGTCCTAAAATTCGGAAGTCTGTTGGCCTTTTAGCACTTCCGGTTTCCTCGTCTCAAAGTCTCAAAAATGGGTTTTTAGTAAAATTCCATAAATACGGTCTGTAGTTTCATAGGCTTAAGATATATGGACGTTTTTTCCCTGCAACATAAAATACGTCCGTACAAACAAAATGTTTGAACTTTAAAAGTTTTACGCATCTTAAAAAAGGCGTTTGCTAACAAGTGGCTAAATGGGACAACAGTGTTAATTGTTAGACGTGTTCACAGCGACACCGAAACTCAGTAAACTCACTCGCCGCCTTCACAGCTTTACAACAGTCACGCACCAACTTGTAGATTTATCTGTTTATAATGTTTTTCTATTGTGTTTTAACCTGTTTTTACAGTAAAGTTGAACGATTCGGGCTGGTGACGTTTACGTCGTGTGACCACGATGTAGTTGGTTTATAGTCTTACAACAGTTTTTTCACTTCTGGTGATTTAATTTAGGCTTCGAAACACACAAAAGTGGAGTTCATCTGTGAAGATTATCACACTGAACAAAGCCTGCAAGTATCATAAACTTGTGTTCGTCAGAGATTATTTTTGGCGATAATCAAAAATCCCATTCAAAAAGTGAACCAGTGCGATGCTAACTTCCTGGTTGGCCACTCTGTAAGGGTGTGTCAGCACTCTGTGACGTCACACACACCAGCAGCGTACGGAGATCCCCGAATACTACGAGACCAACAGCAACGATGCAGCGATCAGTTTGTCACAGTGAGTTTGTTAAAGACGTCTTACTCTGAAATAATGTTCTTTCTACTTCCTGTGTGTAGGAGTTTCCTGGAATCTGTCCAAGTCAATTATCTCACCTTTACACACTCACTCTCTCACACACACACACACACACACACACACACACACACACACTTCAGCTCTCATCAGAGGTGTAAACCAGGTAAGCGTCTCTCTCCTCCATATTTCACGCTGTTTGTAAACTTGAATCTGTGAGCTGCACTTTAAAAAAGGAATCCACTAAAAACATGAACCGGATATCAAGTCAAACACTCACCGACTGCAGGCAGCGACCGACCGACCGACCGACGGACGGACGGACGGACGGACGGAGACTCTGAGGGTCCTGACCTGAAAGTCAGAGGAGGAAAATATTAATGACTTTTATGCAACACTTACTGTAGTTTTTACTTCACCACATTTATCTGACGGCTTTAGTTACTTTACAGATTCAGAATATTGATACAAAAAATGATCAGTAATAAAGAGCAGTTCTTCCTCCCCCGTATGGTAACACGGTGAAACGACTGGTTATTATGATCTCAAACAGCATGAGACAGAGAGCTGAGGAGGAGACAGAAACGCTGCAGGTGAACCGATTCTCCTCTCAATGACTCTGAAATATGAACTCACGGACATGAAACACGTGTTGATCTGATTCAGTCTGACTTACACTTCCTGAAGAGCTAAACAGCGTCCGAACAGTCAAACGTTCAGCGGGTGAAAGTGACTCTCCAGACTGCGACTTCCTCTGATGTCCGTCAGAGGCGAAACATCCATAAACCTGCAGAGAATCGCAGAAACAAAGACGCTTTCAACTGCTGTATCAGCTGTATTATCATCAAGTTATTTAACCTCCCACTTAACCCTTTAGGGCCTGCTTTAACATCACACACACACTTGTATCGCCTTGTGCACAATGTGCGCTTTTCAAAATCAAGCTTGGACAGATATATACAATCATATTATTTTCTACTTCTACTATTTCTTAACCAACATCAGTCCTAATCATAAATATCATTATTCATACATTTTCAGAATTTTAACCCTTTAAAAGCCAGGTTTTTGTCATGATGCCACTGTGTTTTTAGGTTTTTGGTTTAAGATAAGATAAGATAATCCTTTATCACAAGAGGGGAAATTCAAGTGTTGCAGCAGTACAGGAGTAAAAGTTGCATGCATGAAAGGTCAAATAGAATAAATAAAAGATCAATGTGCAGTACAAACAGACTGTACAAAAATACAAATCGAATAGAAAATAGAGGTACAGTGCAGTAGATATGTGCGTGAAAGGCGTCTGACCGCAGCACAAGAAAACTGATGCTATTCCAGGATTTTAAGGGTTAAAGATGATACAGTTTAAAGAACCAACACAACTTCAACTCATATCGATTTCTCTCTGGTTGTGAAAAAGGCTGCGGGTTTAAACGGTCTGCCTCCACTCATAACACAGGCGATAAAATATGTACACAGATCCCAAAAAACTGAACCTGAAGGCGCAGACGGAGACAATGTTTGAGACCAGCAGCCGTCCTCATTATCCGCTCCGGATTGTTTGTGTCTTCTCACCTGTCGCAGAGACGGAGGTGTCATCTCCGCCGCCTCAGGTGTAGAGATGATGTCACCTCCTCGTCTCGACCCTCGGCACTGCCACCACCATCATCATCATCTTCATCGCTGTCATTCTCTCTCTCTCTCTCTCACACACACACACACACACACACACACACATACACACACACACACACGGCGCTCTACCTGCAGAGGAAAAGAGAATTTCACACTCCGGCTGAGAAAAGGTGTTTTTCTCTCATTGTTTAGTTTAATTGGAGAATTTGTCGTCAGAAGATTTGATCTTTTCCTCTTAAAGGTGAAGAAGAGTCTCATGATGGACGCTCTCTGTCCTCACCTGGAGACAAAACTAAAGGAAGTTACAGTTAATGACAGGGAGACGTAAGAAGGCAGATCATGTAAAAATCCAGCTACACACGACTGTGTGATGAGTGAGAGGACTCTGTTCGTCTGAATCGTCCCTGATGCTTTTAGGTTGTAGAAAGTTTCCTTTAAAATTGTTAGCTGAGAGAGACAAAGATCCCTCTGAGCATCAGCTGAGGGAGAAGAGAAGAAATCAGAAGTTATTGGTGAATCGACCTGGAGGCTTAGCATCAAAATGTCTTCAGATTTAAACGAGTTTAAAGTTAATTTAATTTTAAAAAGTTTCTGTTCTGCCCAGAAGAAAATGTTGAGACTGTAAGTTTCTGAAAACCACTAAAACGTTACATTTGTATTTTTCACACAGATCTAATCAGTAGATTACTCAAGAAAAGTTAGAGAAAACTTCAGTGATATTTTCAAAATGTTGATAAAACTCAACATGGAGCTGACTGTGTTTCCTCTGAGTGATGTCACGTGACTTCTCCTCTGGTGATAACATCCCAGTAACCATGGCGACGGATGTTCAAAACATCAGCAGCTTTATTTCTATTGCAGCCACCAAACTAGCCGTCATTATTTCCAATCCAAGGCCACGTAGGCGTGTTATGGAGCCATGATGGAAAGGCGAGCCCCTTATACGTGGGAGCGGCCATGTATGAGGGATCTCTGGGAGATGTAGTCCAGGATTTCACAGAGGAATTGTGGGTTAAAAACTTTCTCAGAGTGATGCAATAACAGCTCTTGCAGCTCCTGCTGCATCATGAGGGAGCCAGTTCCTGTGACCTCACAGCGTCATGTGACCTCACAGCGTCATGTAACCTCACAGACCTAGAAAAGATTAAAAATTGTTGTTTGGACAAATATGGCTTTTAACAATCGGACTTTTTCCCCTCGAAAATGACGTGTTTCCATATTTTACTCACAATTTCAATTTGTGTGTGTTTATGGAAAGCTGCCCAATGTATGAAAAACTTCAGATTTGATTCTACGACGTGAAAATCCGATTAACAAACAAACAAACTCCACAACAGCTAAAAGAAAGCCTTTTTGGTGCGTGTTCTGTCAGGTTTCATGTTGGACTTTTAAAATGTAGAGCAGGAGACAGAGAGGCAGCAGAAGCTGCTGCAGTGAATGTAAATCGCTCTGCAAACCGTTTCCTTCCAGACATTTCTGCCTCTGATTTCCGTCGCGCTCCAGTAGCTGAAGTGTTTCTGGCTGCTGGCGGCTGAAGGCCTGGAGCTGCAGATGGCCGGCTCGTGCCCAGTCCGAAATTTTTTCCACACAAGATGGCTGGACCGGCTCCCGCTCGCAGAGGGCCGGCTGCAAACACAATGACGAACGTCCGCTCACTTCTTCTTCTTCTTTTTCTGCACGGCAGCACAAAGCGTACGGGCCTGGAGTCGACGTGTCACCCTCCACCTGCTGATGGAGATTCATCTGCCACCGAGTGTCTCCTAAAAATACGGGACACGAACAGAAATAACTGAGTATTTAAAGTCGACTGAATCAGTGAATCGGCTGCCTCCGCCGTCGTCATCTCTGCCTTCAGATGATAAAAAATCAGCAGAAAAAAGGAATCAGGAGGATAAACTTTCACTTCTTTTTACATTTTAAACGAAGCAGTTTCCTGTTTTCTCCTCGACTTTGTTTCTTCCAATTATCTTTTTAAAAGCACAATTATCCGTCATTATCTGGTGCTGCTCATGGTGTCATCAGTGTAGGTGTCTTTTCTGTTTGTCCAGTGATTTTTCCATTTTTTGGACCGGCACGTTTCCATTGTTCTGCAGCGTTTGGAGGGATAATTTGTGCCTCCCCTCCTCTCGTGGTGGGTGTCTGAGGCCTGACCCAAACAGACGACGGCAGCGAGCGCCCAGCTTCCTCCCAGATGATGTGCGCGGACGTGGGAAGCGGCCGAGGCCGAAGGATGCCGGCGGCGGTGGGAGTTTGGCCCGGTTCGTCCTGACGTTGCTGCGTGGGCGTCGGTCTGGATTTGGGCTTCCGGACGCAGTGGACGGCGGAGGTTTGGGGACGGATCACAGATGAACAGAGGTCAGTGCGGGCTGGAGGACGCGTCTGTGTGGGCGCTCAGTCCAACCAGAGAAGACCAGTTTGGCTGAAGTGATTTCAGAGTCGCGGTCGGTCGGTTCAGTGAACTTCAGCTTCTCTGCGTTGCTGTTTTCTCAGCATTTATATCATCAGAAACACAAATCTCCAAATCTTCTTTTTAATTACTAAAAAACAAAAAGATACTTTAAGACAGGGATACTCAGCTGGCTTTGCTTGGGGACGTTTGTAAAATGACAGCAGGCCAGGGGACGGTCTCAGCAGCCCCATACAGGGTTCTAGGATTTTAGCACATGCTCGGATTTTTGGACGTTTTTGAGATTTAAGGACATTTCTCAGATTTTAGGACTTGTGTAAGATTATGGGACAATTCTCAGGTTTTGGGACATATTTAGGATTTCAGGACATTTCTAGATTTTTGTGACATTTCTGGGACTTAAGGATGTTTCTAAGAGTTTGGGGTGTATTTAGGATTTTAATCATCTCTCATGGATTTTAGGACAATTTTCAGATTTCAGGACATTTTTTGGATTTTAGACATTTCTCAAATTTTAGGATATTTCTAGAATTTGTGGACATTTTCTTGGATTTTAGGACATCAGTGTCTCATCTAGGACCTCTGTAGGGGGTGTGGGGGATCCTCCTCTGGCTCTTTTTGATCAACAAGCTCTATTTTGATGCTGTTTTATGTCTCTGACACCTTATGGAGACTAAAAAGAACAAAAATAATTCCCAGTGTAAATCACTTTATTTTTATTGTGAATCAGAAAATGGTTGGGGGGCCACAAGGGGCCCTGTCAAGGGCCAGATTTGGCCTGCAGTCTGTAACTTGACTATCACTCTTCTAAGGTTTTTTAAATTGTGTGTTAATTAAAGTAATAAGCAGATCAGATCCAGGTTCAGGAAACATCTCTGGATTACTGACACTAAAGAAACAAAGCAGACAAAAAGTCATTTGAGTGAGAAGTGAAGTGAATGATGGTGTGATGCTGCAGAGCAGCGTGGAGCTCTGGCACGGACAGAAGTTGGTCAACAGCCCAGTTGGCCCTCATCTTCAAACCTTCTCCATTAGTCCTTCAGGAGGAACTGGGAACATATGGAGGAGCTGAGATGAACCGCACCGAGGGGAATACTCCACCAACACCAGGACATTATCTGCACCAGGTGCAGGGGCGGGAGTACAGGACTGTCTGGCCGAGTTCTCTTCATGTTGTGCAAAAAATAAGAAGCCGATCGCGCTTGGGGCCATGATGACATGAACAGGTCACGTTTGTCGAGCACGCTCCGCTTTTTGTTTTTGTAAACACTCGTCCGCTGGCTGTGTAAGCTGAGAAAAAGCTTCTCTCTAAAGACTCCTGCAGACTGAGAGATTTTTGCAGTCTTAAAAGTTTGGCGCAGTTTCGCTGTGCGACATGGATCTGAGTAAACCTGGGTACAAATCAAGTGCGATGTGTGCAGACTGTGCTGTGACATGACTTACTACGAACTACGTCCATCGATGTCAACACACATGAACAAAACGTTGTCGCCGTGCGTCATTCATTCATGTTAGCAGGAGTTAGTGGGTTTTTTGTGCATTGGGAATGACGCTAAGAAGTCGCTTGGATACTTGTTTACTAAAGTTATAAATTTGACCTATTCATTTTTGGGACTGTGACTGGCGTTTGACGATAATTTTGAGCCTGTGGTACGATAGTTTAACAATTCCAATCTGGCAGCACTGCCACTGAAGTTGGGGTTCATGGATTCGTGCGAAGATCGAACTCTGACTTTGAGTGTCGTTTGATCTTTTTCGAGCAGGACGTTGGAATATCTCAACTTCCGAGTTGCAGCATAATAGCATGATGACATCATCACACTTTACCAAATCCACCCCCCCGTGTTGAACCCCAGATGGTGGCCAATGGTGGCGGGTTATACAAAAGTGCAGAAGTACAGTCTGTACTTTGAGCAATAACCCAAAAAGCCAGAAAAACAAAGCAAGATGACGTTAAATGTGTAATTTGGGGGTGTTTAGACACAACAAAACTTGCTAATAACCTCATCTTACTTCGTGGTGCAGCACTCTGGAGGTTTGATTTGTGCTGCGGAGCTCTTCTAAATGAGAGGGTTTTTTAAAAACATCCTCATTTAAAGCCCGATACTAACTAAGAATGTCTTTTGGTGTTGATTAAATCTTAAAAGCTGCATTTTTCAGCTTCAGAGCTTGATGCCACTTTGCATAAATTAGTGTCTGTTTGCATTAAGAGCTTCTCTCCACGCCGGCTCTGTGCGATCACATGACTAACACCTCTCGGCAGCTTGCATCTGATCTGCAGTCAGATCACGAACCTCTCCTGCTCTTTTGTTGTGTTTCTGGTTAACCAGTCGCCGCAGCGCTTGTCGTGAACATCTCCGATAAACAAAGACTTGAGACGGCGCGGAACAGTTTACAGTTACTGACACCAGACGTCTGTCGCTCACTCGCTGCAATTATCGATTTCCCACAGATTTACCGCCATCAGAGCGAGCAAACCGCAGCGGAGACACCCGAGGAGATAAAGACTTTAGATCTTTATCTCGCAGTTTGTCAGATGATTCACGGCGAGGAGCTGCAGGGACACGAAGCAGACAGACAGACAGCAGGAAACTCTCAGCGCCGTGAAACAGAAAAAGCTTCATTTACAGTGTGAGATCCTGCCGGAGTAAACAGCATTTGGTTTCTGGCAGGTGTTAATTTTCACCCATGAGAAGAAACCTGCAGGCAAGCAAACAAATGTGCACATAGTATGTCAAATTCCTGATTATGAATCACAGTTATCTACTTTTTTAGGTTATGAACTCAGAAGTTTTTTTCAGGGATGCATTAAATGAATGAAATAACCGTGCGGCTTCTGAGCGTCCACGCAGAGCTCCACCAGCGCACAGGAAGTCTTCAGGTGTGTGAACGACATGTTGAGCCGCGAAACATGAAACAGCCTGCAGGCGTGGTGCTCCGTGAAACTGTAACATCCTTCCCTGTAAATCTGTCCTGCCGTCCTGCCGTCTGTCCGCTCGCTCCAGCGTCTGCGGATGAATAAAACAACAAATTAGAAACACACAGAAAACATAAAATGACAGAATGACAGAGACACTGCAGGTGTTTTTAAAAGCTGCTGCAAGTTTGAGTTTTACAACAGATGTGAAAAAAATATTTCTTTAAAATTTGAACCCGCAAAACATCGTAAATGGTCTGTCTGTATGCATAACTATATATTCACATACAGGCTACAGTATAGTCTTTACAAGCAGAAAAAAGGAGGAATTTTACAGAGAAAATGTGTTTTTCTCTCATTGTTTAGTTTGATTGTAGAATTTGTCATCAGAAGATTTTAATTGTTTTTCTTAACCCTTTAAAACCTGAGCGAATTAGGTTTCTTTAAAAAAACATTGGAAGGCAATCACTAACTTCAGAAATGACTCAAAATTAGCAAGAGATTTGTAAAAAAGTAAGAAAGAAAGAATGACTTGCCTTTCTTGACTTGGGACTTGACTCACTTGTCTCTCTTGCCTTTGGACTTGAATTTCTTTTTTTGGGACTTGAATTTCTTTTTTTGGGACTTGATTTTCTCGACTTGGGACTTGATTTTCTCGACTTGGGACTTGCTAAGTTCAAGTTTCATAACAGACATGAAAAAAAAAACAAATTCAGGTTTGAACCTGAAAAACATCAAACAAAATATAAGAATGTCTGTATTCATGCAAACCTCTAAAACACACAGCAATACAACAATCATCAGCTGCCACTGCTGTGATTAACACTAACACACACACACACACACACACACACACACACACACACACACACACACACACACACACACACACAGCGCTCTAACTGCAGAAAAAATTTTTGGAGGAATTTCACTCTTCGGCTGAGAAAAGGTGTTTTTGTCTCATTGATTAGTTTCATTGGGGATTTGTCGTCAGATTATATGAATTGTTCCTCTTAACCCTTTGAAACCTGAGCAAATTGTTTTTGTGTGTTTTTTGAAAACACACACGTTAATGAGTAACTTAATAAAGCAAGACATTTTAAAAAAGGAGATGAAAATTAGCACACACAAAAAACAGGTTTAATAAGCAAGAATTAAAAAAATATTTTAAAAAAGTGCTAATATACTTTATTACTAATAAACTGTATTTTCAGTTCAAACACACAAAGATTTTTGTCTTTTCTAGTTATTAATAAAGCTTAAAGTAACATTAAGTATGAAGTGAGTTCAGAGGTTCGAGTATCTGCTGAGAGGCGGTGAAATGAGAGACTGTTGGCTGAACTGAGTTGAAGCGTTGAGTCTCTGCTGGAGCAGGACTCCGTCTTGACTCCTTTGTTTTGGGTCTTGGACTCGGGCCTCTGAAACGCCTTTGAGAGCCAGACGAGCGGAGCGAGAGAGCGCTAGAGAGAGGAGGAACCGAGGAGAGAGAGAGAGGCAGAGAAGCAAAATGAGCGTTTAGCCGCTGGTGTGAATTGCCTGTCGCACCAGACAGATTTCCTGATCCCATAATGGCTCGAGCTCGTGTTTCCTGGTGCAAATTCTCGGCGGCGCTTGTGTCGGCTGCACATGCTCCGGAGGCCTAATGAGGCAGCATTAGCCAGGGGAGACGCGGTAATTAGAGCCAACGTCAGCGCCGAGGACAGATGGCACACTAAGACAAGCCTCTCGACTTCACCTCCGCCGTGTGTGTGTGCGTGTGTGTGTGTGTTCTGACAGAAGAGAGAGGGAAGGCGAAATGTGTCAGAAGAGAGAAAAGAAAGACGGAGAGAATTAAAAATGTGTGGGAAGAAGAGAGCCGAAGAACAAAACAGAAAGACGACGGAGATGTTTCCTAAGAGAGTGAATACAGAAGATAAGGCAAAATATAAATACACACATATATGTACGCACACATTTATGTACACATACATGAAACATGGACTGACATCAGCAGATTTTACAACCATTCAAAATTTTAAAGCAAACTGGTTTGATTTTTTTCAAAAATACTGGAAAAAAAGCAATCAGCAGCTTGGTGTGATATTGTAAAAGGTGGCGAGAACATGACCTGAAAATTATCTATAAATAGAGAGAGAGAGAGAGAGAATTATTTTAAAAATATCAGATAACAGAGGAAAAATATCAAGAAAAGTGTATAACACACACACACACACACACACACACACGTATATTAAACACATGGGAGAGAGAAAAAGCAGAATAACAAGAATTGATAAATTCAAAAAGAAAAGCAGCAAGAAATGAGGAGGAAAAGTCATTAAAATGAAAAACAGAAGAAAATGTTGAAAGAAAGAAAAGGGAAAAATAAAGAAAGGTAAGCAAAAGAAAGGAAAAGAAAGCACGACTGCTGGAGGTGAAAGAGAGTTTGACGAGGTGAACAAAGACAAAAAAGTGAAACGCTGGAGGAGTAAATGTTGGAATTGATCAGAGAAAAGAAGAAGGGATGTGAGAGGACTGAGAGAACTGTTTCAGCATGAGAAATGAAAGACTGAAAGAGGAGCATAAAAAAAAAAGCAGCTGAAAGAAGAAAGACTGAAGAAAAACTAGAAGACTACATCAAGAAATGAAGCAGAGAAAACGTGTCGTTAATGACAACAAAAGCGGGAGCTCTGGAGAGAGACGGAGGGTGAGAGTGTGGAGGAAGAACGATAAAAATAGAACGAGAGGTGAGGAAGAGGAGAGAGCACAGAGAAGGAGGAGGAAGACCGAACTGAGCAAAAAACTGAGGACAGAAACAATGGCAAAGAAAAAGATCAACTGAGAGTCAGAAATGAGAAGAAAATGTTGATAAATGAAAAAGAGAGAAAGTGAACGAAAAGAAAAACACCAGAGACGGAGATCTCCTCTCCGGGAGGAGAAACCTGAATCCGGCCCGTGCGGACCCAGACTCCCCGTCCAATCAGAAAACTTTCTGTTGCTGCTGATACACAGCTTAATAATAAAACTAAAAACTAATTTATATAGCACCTTTAAAAACTGACATTGATATCATACGCCACCGGAAGGCCCCTGCCGTGACAGCGCGATACGCGGACGGGCCTGTCGCATCCACACGATACGCGTCTGGACAGTGTTAGGTTGACATTAATGGCGTAATTTAAGGAGCGCAAAGGGCGGCAAACCAGCCAACCAGTCAGGACCTAGACAGGCCACAGTCCTTTGGTTCAAACTTCGTACCGCCTAAATGTAGAACAATGTTCGATGGTCGCTTGGACGTAGACGGTGGTCTTTTTTGGCTGCCCATCATTGCACTGCACATGCAGCAGGGCTAAAATGAACTGATCCACCCAGATTTTGTATTTCAGTCACTGATCACCGATCGGAGTTGAAGCTGGTAAATATCCGTGAATATGGTCATTTGTTCCGGGAGCGAATGCCGAATTTACCACCAAACACAAAAGCCAGACGTTAGTAGCTCTTTCCGTGCAGTGGAAAAGTGGCTGAAAGCATGTTGGGAGCCAGTGAAAATCCACCTGTTGTGTCGTTTGGGTGTGAGAGAGCGGTGTCCTAAAAGTACTGCAAGTAAACAAATCTCTAATTAAACTTAAGCCTTTAAGTGCCATACATACATATCATCTTACTCCCACTGAATAATGTTGAGTGTGTGTTTCCTCTACGCGACTGCTCAGGTGAACACGGTGTAATAAAGTGTGAGCTCATCCTCAGGTGTTGTTGACATGTATAATTGGCCGGGAGTCGACCGGCAGAGCCGTTCAGATTCCTCGTTAACAGTGACGATGATCACAGCGTGCAGAGTGTCACGGCTCTACCTGCCCCCCCCCCAAACACTGCAGTTTTGACTCTACATAATTACCATTGTCACTATCTTCCTCTCGTGCACGTGCTGTTGATGGTAATTTATTGTTCATGTAATCAAATATTGCCATGCGCTCTGCATTTGCCCAGCGGCACATTTAGTGTTAATGAGGCTGCAGGAGAAAAGAGAGGGAGAGAGAGAAATGTGGAAAGTTGTTGACAGCCAATCAACTTCTCACTTTCAAAGCGAGCGAGCGAGCGAACGAGCGGTGCAAATAGTACGACGGGAAACACTGGTGGCAACCGGCTGCATATCTGCAGCCAAGCTCAGCCTGTTTGCTATCATTAGCAAGTCTTTTTTTTGGAGGGAGGGATATTAATATGATTTGTCATCTCAACTTATGAACATATGAATCACTGTTTACTGATGAACACGCAGCTCTGTGTGCAGAAACAACTGACATCTTCATGTTGGATCAGAGCAGTTTAACAGTGCAAAGCACCACATTAGCATTTCCACAACAGAAATAAACACTGGCATGTTATTTTATCTGCATTTGTGTCAATGACTTCATGTCACCTGCACAGCAGTGACAGAGGGGCAGCTGTTGGAACGATGTCGATGTCACTTTCAGAAAATTTTTAAAAAGTTACTGTGCGTTCACACCGAGCGCTTTGCAGCTTGTTTCCATTCAAAGTCAATAACATGGACAGACGCGAATTCAGGCCGGGCAGCGTGATAGACGTGATGTGATGGATGCGAAGAAACAAATTTCGTGTGGAGCTATGTCGCGATAGTTGAGATTCTCCTGACGTTACGGAGACACGGAGCTTCACTCGTCACCGGGACCGTACGGAGACGGATTAAAGTAAGGACGTGAATAAAGACCGGTGAGCGAAGTCATTTGCTTCAGTTGTTTGGGAGATGAGTGCGACGCATTTTCCTCGTGAACCTCCGGCGGAGTTTTGTGCAATATGTGTCAGGTGTGCAGAGTGTCGAAACACCAGGTGAGCCCTGCGGGAATCGAACCAGTAGTGTTAATGCCTTGCTGCTCTCTCTGGAGAGAAGCTGCCACCTCAGCTGCTGACTGCAGCAGTGTGACCAGTGTTGCCAACTTTGCGACTTTGTCGTTATATCTAGCAACTTTTCAGACCCCGTTGGCGACTTAATTAGTCAAAAGCGACCAGCGACAAATCTAACGACTTTTCCCGGTTATTAGGGTAATGACTGTGTTGACAAAGCTCTGCAAAAAGCATCGAACATTTCCTGTTCTGCAGCTCACGTTAGACCTGAGCCCTGAGACCTGCAGCAGACTCTGAGGCCACTCTGAGACCTGCAGTGGACTCTGAGACCTGAGACCGCTCTGAGACCTGCAGCAGACTCTGAGGCCACTCTGAGACCTGCAGTGGACTCTGAGACCTGAGACCGCTCTGAGACCTGCAGCGGACTCTGAGGCCGCTCTGAGACCTGCAGCGGACTCTGAGGCCGCTCTGAGACCTGCAGTGGACTCTGAGACCTGAGACCGCTCTGAGACCTGCAGCGGACTCTGAGGCCGCTCTGAGACCTGCAGTGGACTCTGAGACCTGAGACCGCTCTGAGACCTGCAGCGGACTCTGAGGCCGCTCTGAGACCTGCAGTGGACTCTGAGACCTGAGACCGCTCTGAGACCTGCAGCGGACTCTGAGGCCGCTCTGAGACCTGCAGTGGACTCTGAGACCTGAGACCGCTCTGAGACCTGCAGCGGACTCTGAGGCCGCTCTGAGACCTGCAGCGGACTCTGAGGCCGCTCTGAGACCTGCAGTGGACTCTGAGACCTGAGACCGCTCTGAGACCTGCAGCGGACTCTGAGGCCGCTCTGAGACCTGCAGTGGACTCTGAGACCTGAGACCGCTCTGAGACCTGCAGCGGACTCTGAGGCCGCTCTGAGACCTGCAGTGGACTCTGAGACCTGAGACCGCTCTGAGACCTGCAGCGGACTCTGAGGCCGCTCTGAGAGCTGCTGGCCCTGCAGACGAACCACGCGTGTGCAGCTTATGACCAATCACAGATGATGATTTTGTACGGTTACAGCAGACACGTTATGTTTTTGTTTCAATATTCACTCTTTTTTAGTTTCACACCCCAAAATCCCTCACACAGTCCTCTCTGTCTCAGTCTCACTCGGTCAGTGTCTTGTCCCTGTCCTCCTCTGTCCAAACAGAAGCTACTAGACCACGTTTTGTTTTGCTCTGGATTCAGTAGGTCAATAAAAAAAGAAAAGAAAAGCTAACATTATAGATATATGACAATAAAACAAGCTTTAAATGCATAAATAGTTCGTTTGTAAACTACCTGCTCAGCCGTTTCTGTGATTTTGCCTCCGTCAGATTTTCATATTATGCAAATTATTTGATTACGTCATCTAGCTACTTTAACCCTAACCCTACCAAAAGCTACTTCTGTTACAGAGGAGTTGGCAACAGTGAGTGTGACACGTGTCAACGGTCACGCACAAAAACACTTATGCACACGCACACACACACACACACAGATGAAACATGCAAAAACCACAACAAATTAATGTACACATATATACATCCTGAAAGACACACACACACACACACACACACACACACATCTATCACCCCCGCCCACACACACCTCCAGTTTACACCTGCAGCAGCACACACACTCAGAAATAAAGTGGAAATAATTTAAACTCATTAAAATAAAGGCATCTACAGCACAAGTGAGTCATCCAACAGTAAACCATGTTTGGATCATGACATCATGAAACTGATCAATCATCAGGATTAATATCACCTTCACTGAGCCATAACTCAGCAGGGTGTGTGTGATGACAGAGCACTGAGGATGGAAATACCTGTGTGTGTGTGTGTGTGTGTGTGTGTGTGTGTGTGTGTGAAAGTGTAGAGTTACGTTCTTTTCACTCAGTGTGTTTACATAATGTTCAAAAAATGTATTTCTTGTGTCAGTCTGACTAAATCTGGACTTTTAAAATCCATGTAAACATGCTGGTCTGACTGAAATCAGACTAAATCGAACTAAGTCGGACGAACACACCCAGATGATGAGAAAAATATACATACTCTCTCCAATAGGTGCTCTGTCACAGTCGATGTTGCTGCTGATCATTGACATATCCCAGACTGTGATCATTTAAAATCTTGATTTTGAAAAGCACATTATAGGTGATATGAGTGTGTGTAATATTGAAGCAGGCCCTAAAGTGCTCATATTTTGACGTACGGGCCATTGGGTATGTGACGGGTTGGGAGTGTGAATGGTTTGCGGCGTTGTGTCTCGGTGTGATTGGTGCCAAAGTGACACAACACGGAAAAACTAAAGCACAAATACCTTGAAGTTGTATTATTAAAATGTATTTTTCTCTCCTGGTGTTCACACAGTCGTCAAGTTTGTGTTCGATGATGAGATTTGGGGCTAAATGGAGTCGATGTTCGGGAGGGTGGAGATGGGCGGAGTTCACACACACACACACACACACACACACACACAAACACAAACACGATGGAAGGCCCTGAGCAACAATCTGTGGTGACAACATGCTACCTTCATTATCGACTCTCCTCCCCCTCCTCCCCCTCGCTCTCCCCCACACCTTCCTCTCCGCAGCCTGCTGAACAGCTGAGGTGTCAAAGCTAAACAAGGCGAGGACGGCGAGCGGGAGGGGGGAGGTGCTGATGGAGGCGGGGGGATTGTGGGTAACCGGACAGGGTTCGGTTCCCAACAGCATCACCAGACCAGTTGGGAACGGACAGAAAAATGTCCGCAGACTATTGTTCATTGACATGATTAAATCATTGATCAGTCTGGTTTTCAATTCAATCAATTTTCAATCAAAATCAAAGGTTCTGAATGGGTTTAAATCAATTTACTACTCTTTGTATTTCCATTTTCAACTGGTTGTAACCCTTTGAAATCTACGATAATGGTGTGTGAAAAAAGTGTAATAAATCCCGAATCAAGAAATGGCAGAAAAGAGAGAAAGCAGGTGTGGCTGAAAGGACTGACTTGGTATTTCATGTTTGTGTCGTGAAGAGAACGAGACGTGATTGCCTGACTTTGTGTGAATAAATGTTAGAAACACACTGCAGTGTGGTCCCCCATCACGGCTGATTCAATACCTTTGTTTACACAACGGATCGATTTCTTCACTTTCCTGCACTTTCCTGGCAACTAGGACATTTCTGGGATTTCACAACTTTTCAAGGATTTCTGGATATTCTAGGACTTTAGGACATTTCTAAGACTTATGGACATTTGTTGGACTTCAGGACATTTCTTTGGTTATAGGACATCAGTGTCTCAGCTGTGTCCTCTGTCGGGGGGTGGGGGATCCTCCTCTGGCTCTATTTTGATCAACAAGCTCTATTTTGATGCTGTTTTATGTCTCTGACACCTTATGGACACTAAAAGGACAAAAACTGTTCACAGAGACAATCACTTTATTGTTATTGTGAATTAGGAAATGTTTAAGGGGGCCAACAGGGGCCCTCTCAGGGGCCAGATTTGGCTTGTAGGCCATAACTTGAGTATCACTCTTTCAAAGCGTTTTTAAACTGTGTAATAATTAAAGTAATAAGTATAAAAATAAAGCAGCTGAGTCACAGTGAGTCTGGACCTTTGTGGTCCTGGAGTTCAGATCCGGGTTCAGGAAACATCTCCGGATTACTGACACTAAAGTCATTTGAATTGTCAATATCACGTTTTTACTAACATTCGGACGAAATATTGACATTTGTGAAACATTACTGAACGTCCACTTCGGCACTTCAACACGTCAGAATCGTTTATCCCCCCACCCCTAATGAGCGCGGGCAACAGGATGCCGAATAAGTTCCCCTCACCGCCGGCGGTGACATAAATAACAAGCTTTCTTTTTTTGGAGAGCTACATGCAAAGTGTATCAAAGAAGGAGCTGATGGGTAAACTTACCTGTGTCGACTCCTGGAGGGACGGAGAAGGATCTTTTGACATGTTTTGACCTTTGGGAAAATACTTCAAGTGTCACAGATCTTCACTTCCTGCTGCTGAGTGTGTGTGTGTGTGTGTGTGTGTGTGCGTGTGCGTGTGCGTGTGTGTGTGTGTGACAGGCCGGTGTGTTTGGAGTCAGTGGTGGACGACAGATCGGCCCTGAGGCGCTGCAGGTGTTTGAGATGAGACAGAGGAGGGAGTTAAAGAGAAGAAAAGAGAGACTTGTGGAGAAAGAAAGAAAAACACAGTTTATTTTCAGTTTTTATTATTTGCTAAAGCTATGACGGAAGAGTTTAATGACCTGAGGAGGAAGTTAAATTCTATACACTCACACACACACATTACCCGTGTTGGATTTTTTTTTTCAAAATAATTATGTGAAAACTCAACTGTCTTCAGGCAAAACACTGAATAAAAAAAGACTTACCTGGTGTAGAGAAAGCTGTGAGGCTGTGAGCTGTATCAGAACATAATGTAGAGAGATGATATTAACAGAAAATATAAGTTAACTATAACAAGAAGGAAACACGGAGAGTGCAGACATCGGCCAAGTCAAAAGGTATCAGTCGCACTGTCAAAGCGACTGTATTTGTCAGAATAACAACGGCTGAATTTTCTTACTCGTCTGTAGGCTGGTTTCCATGACAATTTTTTTAGAAAAATTAAGCGATATTTTCAAAATGTGGATAAAACACAACATGGAGCTGAACCATGGCGATGGATGTTCAAAACATTAGCAGCTTTATTTCTATTACAGCCACCGCGCTAGCCGTCATTATTTCCAATCCAAGGCCACGTAGGCGTGTTATGGAGCCCTGATGGAAAGGTGAGCCCCTTATACGTCATGTGACCTCACAGCATCATGTGACCTCACAGCGTCATGTGACCTCACAGCATCATGTGACCTCACAGCGTCATGTGACCTCACAGCATCATGTGACCTCACAGCATCATGTGACCTACAAAAGACTAAAACTGCAGGTACAATCACAGGAACACATTTTTGACCTAATCCCAACCATTGTGACAGCTGTTGTGTAAACATAAGGACCGTGCTGCTTCAGCCCACCGTGTGCATTTGTTGACATCACGGTAACAGCATCCCAGAGCGTAAACAGCTGACGCAGAAGGTCACTGACAGAACGACACCATGTGACGAGTTGGAGTGAAAATGTGTTGAACGTTATCTTATAAACATACAGCTATCTACGTTCAAATCCAGCAGTAACAGATAAACATGGTGATCGATAACAGGTATTTTAGTTTGTGTCTCCTGATGAACGTCAGTCCGATATTCTCTCTCCGTTAGCTGTTTTTGGTCGGTTCTACATTAAACATTAAACTTCTGTTGCAATTTTGCCTTTCAATCACACAAAGGAAAACGTAAACTTTTCAAAGCGGGCTCCAGAGTGTAATCTTGTGAAAACGCCGCCCCTGTCGGCTGTGTAAACTGGCGCCGTGCGGGTCCTGTGAGAACGGTGACACATTGCTCATGCAGTCATGGTCTTCTTCTGTGGTGCGTCTTTACAAAGTTTCACCATCGACCACTGGCCTGACATGCATACTACAGTGTTTCCGGTTGGTTTTACGGGTCCGTGTACACGAGGATCATTTTCAGTGTTATCATATGACGTGGATGTTTTAAAAGACTTTTCTGTTTTTATTTGGGCCGTTGTCGTCTAAACGTGGCCTTGGGCTCTGTGTCTGATTCTCCTTTAACAGCACACACAGTCCTCTTATCCATTGCTAATATAAAAATATGATTACAGCAGGTTTAACTTTTCACGGTGACACCTGATGCAGTGAAGCACCAGTTCAAAACCAGCAACTGTTGGAATATCACACACCTACAGGTCTGCGTAATCCAGAACTGCAGTACTGGACCAGGACTGGACCTCTGCTGGTGATCATTACCCACACAAACACAGGACTCAGAGTGCGCTGACCTTCAGGGATCAGAACCGACTGCCTCGTCCCTCTTCATCTCCACTAAACGCGGATCATTTGAAGGAAAAGCATATGTAGCTGCATCTGCTTGCTGTGACTCCAGCAGAACCCGCGGACGCTCGGCGAAGTCGGCTCGAGCCACAGAGGACCGGTTTTAAACCGAGCCGCCATCTGTCTTTCTCCTTCTCTGAGTTTTTCTTGGCACCCGAGGGCGCAGTCCAGGGGGAGGAGAGGAGTCGCCCTCTGCTCGACACGCCGAGACAAAAGAGTCTCTGAAGAGACGGAAACGACAAGTGCTCATCCAACCAGCCCCACTGAGATCAGACTGGACCACATGGTTCCCGCAGCTCTGGACTGGACTGATCTGATGAAAAGACAAGTAAAACCTGCTGCGTTACAACTCAAAACCACACATTCTCTGAGATGACCATCGATACTCCATCCCGGTTCTTTTATGTCGCAGATTTTTAAAGAAAATCTTTAAAATTTGGGGGGATTCTTTTTTTTCTTTAAAACATGTTAGCAATTTTCAAGCAATCTTTGAAAACTTTTGGCGATTCTTAGAGAAAAAGTTTTGTCAATTTTCTTGACAATTTTTGGGTGATTTTTAAAGATTGGCGATTTCTTTTTTTTTGTTTTTTTCTTTCAAATTTTTGGGTGGTTTTTAAAGAAACAAAATCCAGTGGGTTACCTTCTTTGAAGACTTGATCTTCACATTCACATCTGAAGTTATGTGAAAATGTTCTATATGTTTTATTGTAAATTGGTTGAACTGACTATGTTTTTTCCAGTTTTTTTATATTTGTTTGTCGGTATCAGGTTTTAAAAACTGCAGTCAGTCCCTGATCCCGGTCTCTGCTCTCACCTTTCCTCCCCCCTCATCACCCATCACCCCCTGCTCTCTGACACCACAGAGAGAGACAAGGGGGGTCCTGGACCGAAGGATTTGGCAGAGTTTAGTCTCTAAGAGTCCAGCGGAAATGGGAGGACAGGTTCATCAAAGCCTCCCCTTCTGAACAGGAGATGCCACAATGAAGCTGAAAGAGGTGGGAGGAGCTCTAGAGGGCCGGCAACCGTCGGCCCTCGTCCCACTGCCGCCACCGCCGCCGCTGTTACAGACGTGACATGAAACTCTCATCAGGGCTTTCTCTGCAGGTCGGCGGTGGTTGGTAGGCTTCTGGAACAAATCCACTCAGAGACCAGTAAGGAATGTGATTTCCACCGCGTGCATCTCCTCCCGTCGCTCGGTACTGATAACCTCCCTAATGACTCACGTTGCCGCCCGGAGGAATGTTCGCTCACCTTCGCAGGAGGAAGTGATCGACACAAGCCTTTCCTGCTAATTGAGGAGAAAATAATATGGTGCGCGCCCCCCGGCTGCGGCCCGACAAATGAGAGAGGTGTTTCGAGAACGAGAGGTGGACGGGGCCCGACAGCGGGGGACCCATTGTGTCGGCGCAACACGAAGTGGATCAGCCACCAGGAGGGGGGAGGAGGGACGGGGGCTCTCTGAAGGAACAAAGTGGGATTATCAGGTTCCCAGCGGCATGGGGCTATTCCTCCATAACGTCATTAGACGGCATTAAAGCGGCGGGCTTTTCTGTTCCCTCACAGGACTGAAACCCCGAGCCGTCCTGCAGGAGATTAGCCCAACACAAGGTCTAATTGACAAACCGGGACCGCAGTTTGTCAATGAAGTGATGTTATCCCCGTCGTCTCTTTGAGTGCAGAACAAGAGAGGCACAAAAAGGATTAGTAACGCTGATAGCTGCAAGAACAAGAGTTTAACTTCCTCTGCAGAGCAGACTGCCAGTTCGAATGAAGATATCTGGAGAATTAATTGTGGCTCTGCAGAAGTTTCTGTTTGGACAATATTCTACCAATCACCTCTCTCACTGTGCGATCAGAGCCCGAAACCTTCACAGCCGAGTTATTATTTTAACTTCTCTGTCAATAGTATCACGACCCTGCGTCCTCCAAATCACATCTGAATAAAACTAATGTGCTTCAGCAGGAAGGTTTTAGAGAGCAAAATGCTTCTAAACAAAGAAACTTACATTGATCATATCCAGAAAATATTTCATGACAACATCATTTATCTTATCAACAAAATCCATTTTTCGATTCAACACCCGCCAAAGTATAATTCATGTCTTTTGAGACGTGTAGGGACATATTAACTTTATTAACATTAAACTGAAACCACAGTCTTTCCCAAAGCCCCAAACAACTGCAAACATCTGGATTTGTATCTATTGGGAACGGTTAAAATCAGCATTTATTCAAGAAACGAATCACACCTGGTTGGATGCCCTGATTTTATCCTCGATATAAAATACTGCCCGTCTCTGTCCCAGCAGTGCCCCAATATTATTTCAAATTAGAGAAGTAGAGACTGAATAAGTAAGATATATTAATAACTAGAAACCACCATAGCATTTTCAAACCCAGAGAGGCTCTAATCAAGTATATTAACTATTTTAAGTGGGTTTTTACACGTTTATAAATGCGCATGTACAAGATAATTTTGAAAAAAAGGGTAAGGCTTTTAAAATAATCTTTTGCCATTTTATGAAATTGACGTCTTTGCTTTCGTTTCCTAAATTAGATGAGAAGATTGACTCCATGCTCTGGAAGAATATGTCTCTTTCTACTTCGGTTTTGTTTTTCAGACAAAACAATCTAAAAATGTTGATCAGTAAACACAGACGAGCCGCTGGCTTGATTTTGTTCACTGGGACAAAACCAATCTAACCCTTTCCCCGTTTCCAGTTTTTATGGTAAGCTAGACTTCATATTTAGTCGAGTTTTACATGAAGTGCTGTTGTTACCAAAGTTCTTTTGTTGCATAAATCTAACCACATGCAGGATTCACCTCGACCACCGCCACCTCCGTACGAATACCGTTAAAAAAAAAAACTTACTGTACTTTCATCAGGGTAAACAAATTTCTGAGTAATAGAGAGAAGGCTGACTGTGTAGGTCACAAAATGAGCATATAAAGTTTCATTAGCATTCACAAGTGTCTTTAAATGTAACCCCATACAACGGTTCGTACGTTACCGAATTAGGGCCCCTACAGGTTGGAATAAAAATTATCACCTGGCAATCTCATATTAAATACTGTTAAATTAAATTATTAAATACTATTGTTAATCTTAGTTTTTTCTTTAAGTTAAGTCACGTAGGTTGGGTTTAGGAAAATAAAGTGACGTAGGTTAGGTTAGGTTTAGGAAAAGAATCATTGTTGGCCAACACCGTGTTCGACAGTTGGGTTTAGGCAAAAGAAGCACGTGGTAAGGTGTCGGAAAAAAGTCTCAATCCCACGGTAACGAACGCCTCCCGCACAAAAGATGTTCGTTTGTGGGACCGTTCCACCTGTTGCTGGCATTCAGCGTTTTATGTGCATGCGACTGGTTCTGTCTGGCCTCTTTTTTTAAGTAAGACGCCCGTGCACGCTCATGTGGATGTGCCCGATGCCATCCGGCCCTCTGCCAGCATATAATAACAAGTCCACCAGTTCTGTACCTTAAAAGTTACGCAGGTTCGGTTTAGGAGAGTAAAGCTACGTAGGTTGAGTTCAGGAAAGTAAAGTTACGTAGTTTAAGTTTAGAAAAAAAAGTTAAGGAAGTTAGGTTTAGGAATGTAAAGTTACATGGGTTAGGTCAAGAAAAAGAATCATTTTTGGCCAAAAATTACATACTTTACACAATATAATGACGTACCTTAAAGTCACTCACTCAAACGCGTCACCACACCAGACCGGTAAAGAGACTTGGCGTTAAATTGGGACATGCTTGCACCTGAAGTTTTACTGTTTTCACATGTTACACTTACACACAAAAACACACTGTACCTACAGTATGGCAGTAATAGTATGACGCAGTACGGCTAAATTCCTGTGACTCTTAAATGTCTCTGTTTACATCCCGGTAATTACAATAATTAATTTTTTCTCAACACACTGTGCAATCAGCCAACAGGACGCCGCGGAGGCCACGACTCAGCAACTCGGCTGATTTGTTCCCGCGTCCACTCCAAAGCTCATTTCAGCCCTCGGACTAATGTCCCACTCGAGCCCCCGTAGTCAGTAATTAAAGGGTGATTAAGAGGCTGGAGCTTGATGAATGGGAGCCTAAATAGTCTAAATACCCCATGCTGCTCTGCTGCTGGATGCTGCGTGGAGGACTTAATTGATTCGGGCTAATCAGCGGTCAGAATTAAAACAGTCACAGTTGTTTGGGAGAGACGGGAGAAAGAGAGCGGGGGGGGGTGAGAGGAAATGAGGGAGGAGGAGGAGAACAGAAGGTTGAAAAAGGAGGAGGAGGGAAGATGTGTGTTATTGTGGAGCGAAGGAGAAGCAGCTCAGCAGAAGGCGTCTTGTATTCTCCTGCATAAATTACAGAAACACACACACTTTAACACACACTTTAACTCACACACACTGGCGGATATTAAAGGAACAGTTTGTCAGACAATTAGGTGATATGGAGACTCATTAGCGTCTAAAGTGACGGCCAACTACACGTCTGACTTTGGCACCGTGAGGACTGCAGCCTCAAACATCCAACTCGCTGTTAAAGGGACATTCTGTCATTTTATTTTTTAACAGTTTTATTTTTGTAGATTTGGACAATTTATTTTCACATGAGGTTTGGTTCGGTTTCAAGGTAGTGTCAAAAAGGAATTAAATCAGAGTTTATGGGTAAGAATTTGCATTTACCTGGAGAAATACCAATGTTAAAATTCACATAAAGTAACAAAACTAGACTTTCCCGTTGCTGCTGGTAAAAGCTCATTTTAATTAACTACTGCGAAGGTTACGAACTTGTGATCAATAAAGAATCTTAATACAATAAAACATTTATTTGTTTAGTCATATCGAGTAAATTTACAAGTGAAAGCCTGGTCAAGTCTTTTGACGTGAAAATATTTGACACTTTACCCCTGAGCCTAAAGATTTAAGTTTATCTTATTTAAAAAGAGTGCCACCAACGAATTAATTTACTGAATCAACTAAAATAAGATGAAATAAGACTTTATTTCTCCTACACTGGGGAAATTGACATGATGCATCAAGCTCAAGGGTCAGAAACAGAAAAAGAAGTAAAAAAAATCCAAAAAAGTAAGTGATTTATCTAAAAATACACATTTGCACACTGACTCTGAAACTTTCGTCCGTCACTAAAGTTTTCGGAGCGGGTTAGATTTTCTGCCTTTTTTGCATCACGGAAGCTAACATCACTTTAGTTCCCTCGTCAAAAAGCCTTTGTGATTTCTCTGTTGGATTTTGGATCATTGCAGAAAATAAGCTCTGTGGTAAACAAAAGTTTATGATATTACCACATTTTGATAAGCAGGATCATCTTCATAAATGAACACCACTTTCAGGAGTTTTGAAGCCTAAATGTGATGTGGAAAGTAGTGGAAGTTAAAAGCTGCAGCTTGGCCTGCTGCATCAGGAGGGAGCCAGTTCGTACCGACAAGCACAAAACCATAGCATCATGTGACCTAAAAAAGACAAAAAAAGGCTTTTCATGGCAGTTTGGACAAATACGGCTCTAACGAATCCCCTGAAATACCATCTCGTGTCAGCGTAAAAACTTTTTGGCCAATGGAAACTGCCTACAGACAGAGGGAGACAGTGTGGAGACAGAGGAGGACAGCTCAGTCCCTTCATGCAGCTGCGGTGCCAAATGCAAACCACAGGGACACCTTGGAGACAGGCGGGTGGACACTTCAGTCGAGAGACACAGGGGAGCAAATGTGTTTACATTCTGCAAATTTTCACAAAAAAAAACAATAAAATGCATCAGACTCGAGGTTTCTATTCATAATGTTAAATTTTTTTGTTTTTTTCAGATGACAAATGGCCTTTATTCACAATTCCTTAATTCATTTTTCATCTCCTGTCACCAGTACGGGTGCCAATTTAGGAAATGCTCCTCAGGTTTTGTAGGAAAAACGAATTATGCTGTCGTCCGGGTCGAAGGACTTGATGATTGAGCATATTTTACTCTTTTTGTCCGCAGTGTTCATGAACTCAGTTCTTAAGTGGATCGAAAAAGGTAAAAAATCTATTCCACGAAAGGTCCAACCCAAAAAAAAGTGTCCTTTAAAGACGCTGATCCAGAGTTTCAGTCTTGAAGAAGCCAAACTATCACCTGTCTCGTGACCTCTGACCTCCGTCCTGCTGCAGCGTGTTAACAGCCTGAAGTCTCAAACACAAGCAGCGTTCAGCAGCATATGTCCCGCTAAAAAACACGAGCCGTCCTGCAAATAACTCAACAACATCGCTGTGAAAACACGACGCGTGCGGCGTGGAAAACAATGGCCGCCTTGTGTGTCGAGGCGAGTTTGGCTCGACTGCGCCGTGAAATATGTCACGGCAACATGTTCGGCCGCTGAGTGGAAGTGAAGGCGACGCCTCCGGTTCTCACAGTACGAGACTAAACTGCAAATGAATCACAAGTGATACACAAAATATAAAAAAAACCACGCTGCCTGTAACTCACAAACACAATACGAGGTACTCACACACACACACATACACACATACACACACACACACACACACACATACACACACACACACACACGCACACACGCAGATATGCTAAAACACACATGCTGTCACACTCGCTGTCATATTTAAGCCCAATTACAATCAACAACTTGTTTTTTTTTCTGTCTGCTGCAGCTTCACATCTCAGCGACAGTTTCGGGACATCACACGTGTCACACTTGACATACGCTCGCACACACATTCACCAGTTTCTAAATCTCTAAATTTTATCAGGACTTTGTGTTTATTTTTGTTTCTGTGAAGCGTTAACTGCATGTGTGGATTCATGTGTTTCTAATCGCTGGATCGACTTTTCTCTGGGTGACATGTTCCTTCATTACCTCGTCCTTTATTTTCCACCATCCTGCTGACACAAACGCTCAGTTTTTAATATACAGGAAATAAAATTCAGATTATCAAACATGTTAAAGTGTAGATTGTGTGCAGTGTTGGAGAGGACATTAAAAGTTGAATCAAATTCTCAGTAACTTTTGAATACTGCTGGTGTTTTTAAAAAGTTTGATAGCGATGAGCCAACACGTTCTGCGTTCCTGCGTTTACATGCTACGCTCTCAGTATCCTCCTGCGTCTGCTGGAACCGTGATGTCAACACCAGCACGTGGTGGGACGACGCTGCCGTGGTTATGTTTAGGCAACAACAGCACATGTCCACCAACACCGGGACGTCAGTAATCGCACATGCTGGCAGGGATGGTTGGGATTAGGGGAAGGTGGAGGAAGAAAACATCACATTCAGACAGGAAGTGAACGCCGAACTCCTGAATGAAAGTCCCGGATTTGAGAGTTCCATCCACGTCGTTAGCGGCAGGTTTTTAAGCTGATGCCATCCGGTACCGTGTCACCTGTTCTTAAATTAAGTTTGTCCACCAATCGTGCCCTAACGTTCTCATCCCAACTCTTCACGTGCTGCCGCTCTGTCCGTGACCTTCTGTGTCTTTACGAAGTTTTAGGAATCCTTCTGCGCCAGCTGTTTACACTCAGGGATGCCGTTACCGTGATGTCGACAAATGCACATTTGTCATATGCACGTGTCGCCCGGCCGCGTTTTTAACTGACACCGCCCGTGCATGTTGCATGTGGACGCGCCCCGTGTCATCCAGCTGTTTGCCGGCATACAATAACATGGTCATCTGTTCTGTCAGGCCGCGTTCTCATCTGACGCTGTCCAGCCGCAGGCCATCGGGACGTAGAAGGTGGCTTTTGGCGTCGCACTCGTACGTCGAAAGCACCGACAGAGCAGACGAATTTGACGAGTTCAAAGTGAGAATGGGCTGATCATGCTGCCGTGGCAGGTAACATCCGGCCGTCCGCTAGCGTACAATAACACAATAACGCAAATAGTTCTGTGCAGCTGCATTCAGATGACGCTGTCCAGTGGTGCGGACACGAAAGGTGACTTCTGGTGTCGGGATCTTATGTCAAATCTCTGCAAAAGCAGCGATATTCGAGGACTCAGTAGCTCTTTCTATCCACAGCTGCTGTGTTTCCTCTGTTGAGGTCTCAGTGATTTCCACAGATCTGGGTTCGGCTTGTGGTTCAGAGCCGATTCTCTGAGAGTTCAAGCGGGTGTTAACAGCACAGATAAACAGTCTCACAGTCGCAGCTGATTGTTGCCTGGAGACACATCAGTGGGGATCCCTCCGTCTCTTCTCGTTATTTTCTATGAGAATGTTGTGTTGTCGTTCAGGGTGACAGTAAACAGGCTGCCGTCCGGTCTGCTGAACATAAACGTCCACTCTTTAAAGCTGTGACTGTTGTTTATTGTTTTCATGTGGCTGTCAAAATAATATGAATCAATAATTATATTTTGGTGACATGTATATTTTACTTTCCCAGCCTGCACGAGCTCACGAGACACCGTGAATTCAAACAAGCCAGGACCGCAAATCGAGATGTGGAGAAACAGCTAAAGCAGGAACGCTCAATCCGCTTTGTGTGACATTTGTAGGATTTGAGGACATTTCTAGGACTTTAGGACATTAGGGTCTTAGCGAGGCCCTCTGTCGGAGGGGATCCTCCACTGGCACTTTTTTGATCAACAAGCTCTATTTTGATGCTGTTTTATGCACTCTGGTACATTATGTGAGGAAAATCAGATTTTACAGTGGATATTAGGTAAATATTTCAGTTTTTAGTGGCACCCCGAAGCCGAAACACAGCTGTTAGCCTGTTGAAACACTGTGGGTGCTCCTCCATAACTGACCAGAGCGGAAACAAAAACCTGCTCCTACAATAATGTGATTTTATTTTAAATTTGGCAGTGGAAAACAAACAGACAGAAAAGACGCACAATGAACATGTCGCAGCATTTCTGCCTGTTAGATGAGACCCAACATGTCTGAGATGATTAACTGAGCGTTTACTGTAAAATCATTCGGCTGTGTGACGGTTGGCGTGGCGTATCACATGACTTAATTATTACTTGACATTGTGTGTGTGTCCCTGATGACATCACTGTGGTTTGGTTAATGACGGAAGCGAAGCTGCAGGTACAGATGGCCGAGAGGAGACAGTTACCACACACACACACACACACACACACACACACACACACACACACACACACACACACACGATGACCCTGTGGGAGTGTATTAGTTGTGTTTGAGGTGTGCTGGGCGTCAGTTAACCGTCAGCTGGGGGGAATCAGCTGCATCATCATCACTTTATCTAAAGTTTCAACCTGAAGTCTCTCTGATCAAACAAACACACAAACACACTGCTGCCGCTGATAAAGTACAGATCAAAAGCCAGCTGAAAATAAAGTCAGTTACACACACACACACACACACACACACACACACACACACACTGTACTTACACACAGACAGTTATGTGGTAATTATGTCTGCAAAGACGTAAACATCTAAACTGGCCTGTTAAAGGTTACTGTAGGTTGCACTGTTTCGCAGAGACATTAAAACAGTAAGTGATGTATTTGACAATATATTAATGTTAGTGCAACTAACATTAAAAAATCTTCTGAGGAGCTGAGCAAACTTCAAATTTATATTGAAGACTGCAGCTGGACTCAAGTTTTTATGCTACTCTTAAACAAATAGTTATGTCCACGACACTGCATATTTGAGCACTGCATGATGGTAACCTCGGCAAACCTGTGCTGCGGCGCCGCTGCAGAGCTGCCTTCTGCTGTGAGCACTGTATATATATTATATCTACTATATATATATCTATATATCTATTATATCTACAACTACAAAACACATACTCCACTCATTTATGAAAATGTGCAGCAACAACACGGCCCTGCAAATGTTTCAGAGGAAAATTCCTCGTGTCAACAGCGTATTTGACAAGTTCAGAGTGAGAATTTGGAACTGTGCATCCTCACTGTGTTTTTATTCCTAAACCTAACCACAGTAACTTCACCTTAATTACACAACTTAATACTGAAGATGTGACCTTGCTACATTCAGAATAACAAAAAAACACACTGGTGAAACACGTTTAGTTCCCTGAGTTAGGGCAATAAATAAAGAATGGTTTGGTTTAGAGAACAATGTCATGGTTTGGCTTTAAATAATTATGGTTGTTGCTAAGATAATGTCACCTCATGCGACATATGATACGATACAAAACGATACAATATAATATACTTTATTGTTCCTATGGGAAAATTTGTCTTGGACTCAGATGCTGCGCCCATAAATGCCATCACAGTCATAATAAAACAAACCACGTATGAACAGAACAGAACCAGCTGGACCAAATTACACCAATAAATTGTGCATCCAAATATTGGACACACGTTGCACATAACACATATTGCACCACTTCGCTGTAAGAACATCATGGAAACAATTTCACACAGTATCACAAAATGCTGCCCCGGTGCGTATCATACCGCCATGAAGGGTGCCTCCGTGCATCAGTATCTGAGGCTAAGGTACGCTGACAAAGAAGCCGCATTTGACGAGTTGGGTGTGAGAACCGGCTGAGGTAATAAAATATAACAGGCTACGGGACTCTGTGTCCACAGAACAGCCTTTTAAGACAATAATATGTCTGCAGGTTTTGTTTCTGGGTTCCTCTGCTGCCCCCAGGAGGCCAGAATACCCATTAAAGCAGTTCAACTTCTTAAAAACAGAAATTAGGAGTCAAGTGCTCTCACTTTATAAACACGTCTTTACTCTCAGACTTTGTGTAAACTTTCTGTTTTCCTTCTGCACACATTCACAGGGTTTATTATACACACAGACTAATCAGCACACACTTAGACTCAGACACACACACACGCACACACTTCAGCTCAGCATGGGTCCGTGTGTGTGTGTGTGTGTGTGTGTGTGTGAAGCTCATGTTAATTGTGACCCGTGGGCTCTGTGTGAAGTCTCGGTATAATTATCTGTGTAATTGTCGTGTATTTTGTAAAGTGCCAGATCATTTAATTCCGGATTAGCTCTTCTCACCTCCAACGGCCGAGGGCGGTGCTCTGCCTTCACCCCCACCACCCAACACCACTTATAACACACACGCACACACACACACACACACACACAGTCACTCTCACTTTCTCTGCTGCTCTGTCGTTCTTTTTGTTCTCTCTCTGACACGTCTGGAGTTAAGGAGGGTATCGAGTCGCTCGCCCATCTGTGATGCAGACTGCACGAAGCTGGCTGCGACACACACACAGTAAAAATACACAGACGGCTAAAAAATACACACTAATTTACATAAATACATATTTTTACCCACCAGAGAGTAGATGCACGTACATATCGACAGATGCACAAATGTTCTGCTCATTATACGTCTGACGAGTTCAATAAAAGAGCCTCATCAGACAGTATTAAGGGCGGATTTAGGAGGATATACTGTCAGAAATAATAGTTTTCTTTAGTGACGATCACCTGGAAATAAGAACGGTTGTGTTTTTGTTACCTAAGAATGAGCCGTTTACGAGTTCTCGTTTACGACGTTGCACCGCCATGTTTCTACAGTAGTCCAGAATGGACAAACCAAACACTGAGGACATTCACGTTTTCATGTTGGCCAGAGTAGTTAGCAGCTCCTCTGAGACGAGCGTCAACATCTTCACTGAGTGTGTAACCTGGTTTAAACCAGCTGGTCTGTTTGTTTCGTAGAGGGGGGGCACCTCTGTGGATAATAGCTCCCGCTAAAAACCTCCTGAACAACAAACACTGACGGAATTCTAACCAGGAGCAGATTTATCTGGATGCCATCCGCCTGATCGCTGCCTGCCGGTTAAAATAATTTTATTTTTTGGAGATGGACTTGTGTTGTTTGTCTTGGTCTCTGGCGAGGGGAATATAACTTTAACTTTTGTTTGCTGCCTTGAAAGACCTGTTTTCTTTTTTCTTTTTAAATTGGCCAATTTTAATTATTTACATTTTTTTAAAAAATTTGTATTAAAAAATAAAAGACTATTTTTGGCAATTTTCTTTCTTGCTTTCTTTTTTTTAAAGATTTTTTTTCTTTAAAAAATGTGGGTAATTTTTTAAAGGAAATATGCATTGAAGGCCAGTGATGGAATGGGGAATAAATACATTCTGAACTAGTATACATACAGAGGTAAATATTGTACATTTTATTTATCACATTTATCTGACAGATTAAGTTACTTTTCAAATTAGTTCATTTAAAATATAGTAATAGGATGGGGCATTAGATTATACATAGATTATTGTAAATTGTTAACTCTAATTGTGATAAATTAATTAAAAAAACACCATTAACCAGGTTTTATGCTGCTGCAACATGTTGATTACAACAATAAAGTCTTATTTATCTAATTTGATTTCTGTTTTTTTTCAAGGGATAATCAGCCGTAAGAAGCTCCTTAGATACACCTCATCAGGCGATCGTAATTTAACTTAAAAACGTGACTGTCATTAAAGTGTCTTTTGTCACTGAAAGAAAATAAAGATGCTGCACCCCGAATTTCCCACAGAACTACAACAACACACAGACGAGTGCTGCGTGTTCACCTGGAAATATAATCATTTCATCAGAGGATGAAATTGTGGGTTAGCTTAGCATGCAATTAAAATTCTTCAGCGGCGTGACGGACGGGCGCATAATGAAAAGTCACACCCTGGTTCATTGTAATCCACTTTCACACACAGACTGCTGGGCCGAGTCCAGAACAAACCAGGTGTGTGCTGTCAGTGTTTACGTACCCAAAGATACACGATTGGCATTTGGCATGTGACTTCCTCCGCTAAATCACTGACACACAAACAGAGGAAAGTGACAGAGAGAGCGCATTTTACGTGACGGACAAAGAGGACACTTGCTGAGTCATGCACGCCGGCTATTGTGACTGGCTACAAATTATTTTGCCATTAGCTTTCCAGCTACAGCAGGTCTGGTGAAAGTAGTGACTTTTTTATGGAAGAGAAAGCCTAAAATGGGGAAAAAAAACTATGGTATGAGCTCTGTTATGCAGTCAATAACATAAAAAGTCTCTTGAATAAACTGTGTCAACCTATTTTCTGAACTACAGCTAATCTAGCTCGCTAACTGGCAGTCAAAATGTTTGCTTAAAATGTTCTTTAACCAGCCATTTAAACGCTCCCACTTTCACGTCATGAACTGAAAAATAAAGATGAAGATATTGCTGACTGAATATATTTTTATTAAACTACTGGTCAGCAGACGCAGCATGTAAAGTAGCCTAGCCTAATGTAGCTTAGTTAAAATACAAACGAGTGTATTTTGAGCAAGTTTTTGGAGTTTTGTGGACTTTTCTGTTTTTTCGTCGATGTTTCGAATTGTTTGGCCAAAATGAGGCAAATGTAGCTGCCGTTTGCAAGTCAGCATCGTACACGAAGAAGAACACAAAGATGAAATAACGTCATGGATTAATTAACCGAGCTGCTGACGAAGGACCGGAGGGCAGGAGGCCGAGCTGCGCTGAGCGAGACCAGGTCACTGTGCAGTTTCACACAAAGGGGGACCTAATTACAATACTCGCGTACATGTACCCGTACATCCCATCACGTATTCTAATCCTACTGTCATTTAAATAAACCGAAGTATTGGTTTAAAGTGTGTTTTTTTCTTTCGGTCTTTAAATATATACATTCAAGGTCTTCCAGGGAGGCATAGTCTATTTACATTGTTTATAACAAAAAAACGTTTGTCAGTCAGTTTGATCGAAGCATTGAAAACATTTGAATTGTTGAAGATTTAAGTAACTTTATATCAACTTTTAAAATTAAAAACTTTTAAGATCCTAGACGGAGGTCTTACTGCGCATGTACTTACGGAGGTCTGTGTGTCTGCGCGCTATAATCAGAATATTTGCATTGTTTTACTTACAGATTTACTTACTTTACGGCTGAAAATAACAACAGATGCAAACAAGTTTGCCGATTTCATACCTCTGCAATAGACATAGAGCTGAAAATGACCGAACTGCCGCAGAGAGCGACATCACATCATGTATACATCCACAAATATCTATCTATAGCGCCTGTTATAGCTAATCATGTCTCCGTCACGTCAGGTCTACGGTGCGGGTGTGCTGAGTGGTTTTGTAATCGCTGCTTCATTTACAAGATTTATATCCGACTGAATCACTGGCTCGAGTGTTTTCTTTGACTTCTCCACATTGTGTCGCGTCCAAAAACGTCACAATTCATCTTGTCAGCCAGTCAGGCCGTCAGTGTCACTAAGGTATGTTGATAGATGGCATCAGTGACTATTTGTGTCAGATGAGTTTTAATGGATGTATGAAAGGGTAATTTATGGCCACTTGTCACGACTAGTTTACACTTACAAATGCCAAAGCTTCCCTCCCTCCTCTTGAAAAAGAAAATGCCTTCTGCTACAATCATCGACTCATCTGGCTGCTAAAATACCTGTTATTATCCTCGACAGGTATGAAGACCTACGGCCCAGTCTCCCTCCGCACACACGTGTTACCTAATTCCTGCGCTTCCATCTTTCAAAGGAGAAAAACATACCTCCGCGCTCTCCTCGCTCCAAGTGTACTGTCTGTCCATCTGTCTGTGAATTTACTACCAGGCCTCGTCTGTCTGCTGAAATATATCATTATTTTCACATTTCCTTCCTAAGGGTGCCTGCGCTACACTCTGAAGAGAAAAGGTTCATGCAGGTGTGTCTGCCAACGTACATGGTGCAGCAAAAACTGATGCACATGACAAGCAGCCGCGTCAATGGCCGATCACTCAAAGATGAGTCGCGCTTCTTTTTTCCCCCGATGGTACAAAGAGTTGCATCGCTCATCAGTGTCAATCAAGTGGGAGGCGGGCTTAACACACCACGTACTTTGCGTGTTGTTGCCGGGGGCGGTGGCAGAAACAACAAGTTAATGGTGAACACAGACAAGAAACTAATTCCGGCTGTATTTACGGACAAAGAGCTCTCCGGCGTTCGGTCTCCGCGTTAGTTTGACGGTTACCGCAGAGTGAATCACTGACTTTGTTTGGTCTCCGTACGCACACAGCCCGCTCCACACTCCTTTTTCCTTATGTGCTTCTGACAGACAGTCATCTCGCCATGGTATCTTATCGACATTTTGAAAATATTGCGCAAATCCATAACAGAAACCAGTCTAGAGATGGCGGCTCAATAAAATGGACTATTAAAAGACCACCTGAAGGTTCCTGAAACTCTGACTTTTCAGGGTGTTTGGGAGCGGGGGGGCTGGAAAGAGGAGAAGGGTCGGCTCTTATCTGATCCAGACCACTTTAGGAAGACACCTGTGGTATCCACGACGATATATTACCACCTAAGTAGCCGTAAACCCCCCTCAGGTTTACTGTTGGAGGTGGGCAGAGCCGTCAGACAGCTGCAGGCAGGAAGTGAAGTCGACAGGCGGGAACGCCTTTTATTTATGGAGCGGTGAAACCAGATTTAACGAGGAGGAGCATCAGACAGCGAAGGCGGTCAGGTTCAAAATCAAGAAAGACGAGCGAGCGGAAGAAAAGACGAGAGGAAGTAAAAACAACTGCACAAAGACACTCAGTCTAATTAAGTTAGGCTAACGATGCCTCCTCCTGCTGACTCATCAGTGAACTTTTAAAGTGTCTCTCACCGGCTCTTTGCTTCGGTCAACGGCCGACTGCAAACATTATGTCCTCTGGCTGCTGGACTTCAGCGATTCTAACATTCTGCTGCCTTCTTCTTATGTCAAAGTAAAACTTATTCTGTCAACAACCCATGTTTTTCACCAAAAACTGTTGTGGTGCGGATTCTAGGGTCTTTTTAGGCCATTTTTCAGATTTTAGGACATTTCTAGGATTTTGGAAAGTTTCTTGTGTCTCAAGATGTTTCTAAGATTTAAGGATGTTTCCATGATTTTAGTTCGTTATGTAGGATTTTTGCACGTTTTTCGGATTTTAGGACTTCTCTATGCTTTTCGGGCATTTCTCGGATTTTAGCTTGTTTCTAGGACTTTAGGGGGCAGGTTTGGCCTGCGGACCGCAACTTGTTTATCACAGCAGTGTTTAGTTCATTGTCAGTACGAATGGTTTCCGTCAGCCGGTCTGAGCTCGAATCCGAGCCGGTCCATCGTCCGCTCTGGTCTGACGCTGATCTGAGATCTGTCCTGTCAGTGTGTCTTTGATCTGCTGATCTTACCTGCTGGACGAGCTCAGAGGATGTTTATTCCTCACATTAAGTGTTGACAGGTGTCATGAGGGGTGTGTGTGAGTGTGTGTGTGTGTGTTGGTGATAGACACTGCCTTTGTCTCCAGGTGTGTGTGTTGCTGAGGGACACTCATGCATTTTTACATCAGTGTGTGTGTGTGTGAGTGTGTGTTGATGTTTCTCTCACATGATTGCCCAAACATGTATATGTGTGTGTGTGTGTGTGTGTGTGTGTGTGTGTGTGTGTGGGGCCCCTGGGCTCTTCCTGTAGCAGCGTATGTTTCCACCCCCCCAGGCTCGGGGACTTTATGGGCTTTAACTGAGGCCATAACAGCTCCCCAGTGAAGACAATTAGCTGCTAAACGCCTCCCTGCTCACCGCTGTTTGTTTACCCGCCCGCCATGTTGGCTTTTTGTCCTCGTACGTGTTTAACCGTGTAGCCGACAGGAACGTCCGGAGAGCCGAAAGGAACAACAAAAAGAAAAACAGGATTGTTGACGACAGCGTGTTCATCCATCTGCAGCGGACTGCTTTTCACTGAATGCATCTGCATCACATGAACTCCACTGATGTTCCCTAAAGGGGCTTTTCCTGTTTCCATATTTCACCAAATATATATTTGATGAAACAGAAGAAGGAAGTAGAGAGTACACAGACACACTGGACACTGCTCAGTGAGGTCTTCATCAACTGTCTGTCTTTTCCTTATATTAAAATAACTCAAGTATGTTTTATATACACATTTACAATACAATGCAATGTCAACAGTGTGTCGTAAATCCAACGCTCTCATACCTAAATGACAGAGTAGGTCCATCACCACTGACCTCCAAAACGACCCGTATGACCCGCCCGAAAATGACATGTTACAACCATCCTAACGGTCGAAATTCAGCTCCAAAACTACCTGCTTAAGTTCAGAAAAACATCATGGTTTGGCTTAAAATAAGTACTTTTGTCACTGATGTCACACAACACACGTCACATACTTCATATATATAGACACACTCGACTGTATTGCCATTAAGTCAGTCTGCCTTCATGACATGAACACTGGTCTCCTGAGTGAAAGTCCTGTGTTTGTTTGACCCGTCAGCCACCTCTTCCACCCACTCGATACGACTTCTTTGTTATGTGCGCAACATTACGCAGACTTTATCACTTTTTATACGACGTCTCTTCAACTTCTGCTGTTTGTAGAATTATTAGTACAACCACTTACAATAAACATGGGTGCAGGCCGTAATAAGCCGTTTGCACAGTCCCACTTAATCTATGTGTTTTTGTAGGTTTTTATTCTGTGGGAGCAAGTTGCTAAATACTGCGTATTTTATAGTATTTATATCGTGAAACTGGGACAGGACATAGGTTGGCCGGTCTGTAGGTAGTGGACATATTTGATAAATAGTAGCAAAACAGCACAGAAACAACATCTTTACGTGTCCTGCAGGTAAATTTAGGAAAACAAAGTTATTATTCAAATACAGTAAAATCAGCCAGAGCTGTGTAACCTCGAGGTCTAACAGACGCTGTTTTGTTTTATCAATGTTTGCCTGCTAGCAGTTTTCTACTCTTAATTTGTAGGTGCATTGCTGTGTTGAACGTGTGTTGTTTTGAGCACAAATGAGAATAATTGAAACAAAATGAAGAACCTCTCGTACAAACTTTACACAAAAACTGTACGAACGGTCAAAAACTCCAAAGTTGATGCATCAATCATAAAAATACACAAAATTGGAAATCAAAGTTTTGTCAACAAATTTGAATAATTTTTAATTTTCTTTTTCTTGTAAAAAAGGTCACAAACTTAATGCAAAATCCCAACTGTTCTATTAAAATGTATATGGAGGAGTATATGGGGTGGTTTGAAATATTCAGTCTGCAGGACAAAGAGGACAAAAGAAAGTGCTGCAGACAGAAACTCTCAGATTCTTTCACTGCTTCTGATTCAGGACTTTGACTCGCGGACGCTCAGACGTCTGTGGACTTGTCTGTGATGAAACCAGCAACATATTGAAATGTACAATTTTAGTGCCGAAACGTAGAGGCCATTTGCACAGAGAGCCGGGTGACGCCCGAGGTCGTGATGAGACATATTGTCCATCAGTGTCCCCTTAAACCCCGCTGAGTCTCTGACCGCTGCGCGCTTCACATGAATATCTGAGGTGTTATTCTATAATTGAGGGGTGTTTTTTTATTTGGCAGTCGGTCCTCAGGAGGAGACGAAACCTGTCTGTCTTTACACGCTGAGCATCGCAGCACAGAGAGATGGAAAAACTCAAAGAAAAGTGTCAGCAGAGAAATGGAGTCAAAGTCAAAAGCCATCAATGTGAATAATAGGAGCTATCTCCAATTTTCATGATTTTGGATGATTAGAAAAAGGGGGAATAAGAGAGAAGACTCGGAGAAAGAAAGTAAAGGAAAATGGAGAAAGCAGTGTGGTAAAGTAAAAGTAAACACAAATTGCCTGAAATAAAACCTCACGTAAGCGCAAAAATGGTATAGACAACAAATGAGGTAAATTTGTTTTTGTTTTTAAGTTGTTTTGTTAAATAACCAAATCCAACGTCCTCCCAAAGTCTCGTGCCAGCGGCATATCGATGCATAATAATGAAGTTTAGTCGTGAGGTACGGAGAAAAAAAACCTCAATGTCCGCTGAACGTCAAAATGTTACCGTCCACAAAACAGTAAATTCTGACGATATCTAAAATATCGTCAGCATGTCTGTCTGACACGAAATGACCGTCCGCTGCCGGCCGGGAGAAGGCGCGTCCATTTAATGATATAATGACTTTTTAAAGGTTGGAGTCGCAGTCAGGTCAGTTTTCATGCATCACGATTAAATAAAGGGTTAATAGACTGCACTTGTATAGTGCTTTACTAGTCTTTGACCAATCAAAGTGCTCTCACACACACATTCACACACGGGGGGCCGAGGCTACCGTACAAGGGGCCACCTGCCACACAGTAACCTTTCACACGCATGCACTCCGATGACGCGGCATCGGGAGCATTTTGGGGTTCAGTATCTCGCCCAAGGATACTGCGACATGTTGCCTGGAGGAGCCGGGGATCGAAACCGCCGACCTTCTGATCAGAGGACGACCCGCTCGACCTCTGAGCCACAGACGCCCTGAGCATAGTTTAAAGTGACAGTGAAAAGTTTGGTGTAATAAAAAAAAAGGGAGATGTAAAGAAAGATACAGTCATGGTGGCTTTGATTCCATTCAGACATGAAAGTTTAGTTTTGTTTTTGATGATGCGAAATTAACTGCAGATTGTTTATTTTATTATTATAATAATAATAATAATAATAATAATTATTATTATTATGATTCTGCAAATCTCTGGCTATAAATCGAATGTTTACATCGCCTGGTTTCATCAGCAGCATCTGTTTTCCTTAAACACCAAAGACTGACGGTTATTATCATTACTGTTACGGAGCCGAATGTGGCCGGACCACATTCCCGCTCATGAAGACATTACGGTCGGCCTCGAGTCTTTGACTGGTCGTCTGTCAGCCGCTCTCATGTGAGACGCGTCAGAGCCGCCCTGAAGTCGACCGTCAGAAGTTTGCTTCCTGTCACTTCATCCTGTCACGTCGTGTTTCCTCAGATCTGAGGAGACACTGACGGACTGTTTGTCTCGCTGACACTAACGAACGGTTCGTGATTCCTCACCGAGAACAGGTGATGACAGCGCTGAACCCTCTCAAGTCTTTTGGAGGCAATTTGCTGTCAGCGAGCAGAGCGGGATAATAATCTCCATTTTTAAAAAAAAGTAACGAGCTGCGAGTCTGCTGCAGCCAAGGTAGAAATACTTAGAGCGCGGATACTTTCTGTGGTCAGGGGCCACTTTTGCAAAATGACAGCGGCCAGGGGCCAATCGCAGCAGCCCCATACATGTTTCTATGATTTTAGGACATTTCAAGGACATAAGGATATTTCAAAGATTTTAGGAAATTTCTGAAAATTTAGGATATTTCAAGGACATTTGGACGTTTATAGGATTTTAGGATAGTTCAAGGATATTAGGACATTTCTAGGATTTTAGGACACCTCTAAGATTTGTAGAATTTCAGGATATTTCTCAGATTTTAGAGCATTTCTAGAATTTTAAGGTGTTTCTAGGATTTCAGGACATTTCTTGGTTTTTAGGACATTTTAAGGATTTAAGGACGTTTCTGTGATTTCAGGACATTTCTAGGACATTAGGCTCTATTTTGATGCTGTTTTATTCACTCTGACACCTTATGGAGCCTAAAAGCACAAAAACAATTGACAGAGTCAATCACTTTATTTTTATTGTACATTAGAAAAGGTTGGGGGCCACCAGGCAACCTGTCAGGGGCCAGAGGTGGTCAGTGGGCCGTAGGTTGAGTATCACTGTACTAAAATCTGCAGGAAATGGAAATACTCAAAGGAAGGTACCACAAATCTGTACTTAACTGCAGTACTTGTTCTGTTGTAAAGAGAGTGAGATTCACAGTAACATCGGTCATTAATGTGAGCGTCCGCACTTCCGTTATCTCGACACTCCTCTTTTCAAACGCTGGTGTCCACCAGGAGACTCCGAAACCTGAAACCCTCCAGGAGCCAGTCCCTCATAGACCTCCTGATGCTGTAATTAGCACCCATCATCAGCCCCTGGGGCACGACTGCTGGTTTAAGACTGAAGACGAACTGGTATTTTTTCGGAGGCGTTGGATGACAAAAGCAGTAAATATTATTCCACCTGAAACGTGCGGCTCCACTTTGAGAGCTGCAGGTTTAAAGAGCGTTTCTTTGTACCCGAGAGACTCTGGACCCGGTTTTACTGTCGGAGGGCCGCTCACTTTCATTCTCCATACAAACACTCGGAACTGTCAACAAAGACGGACTTTCACCCAGGAGTTGATACCGAAACGTGTTGCACAAGAAAATAAACCTAAATATTTTACCAACACAAGTTTATTTTGAAACTGCATGCATCAATTATGACTTTTTGTAAAGTTATTTTCTCAAATAAAATGAGTTGTGGAGAAATGACATGCTTTTTTTTTTTTTTTAAACTTTTCTCCAACATACTAATGAATATTTACAGGTTTAGTCTTGAACTATAGCACATTTTTGCTGTAAAATAACTTTTTTTCCTTTTGTAAAATTCCACTTTTGTTCCTAAAATTTTCATTTTTCTCATTAAGAGAACTTTTCCGCACAAAAACTGTGGGGAAAGTTGTGTTGTTCTAGTCACTCTGATGCCAGCAGAGACGATTATAGCAAGTAGAAATAAGTACCCGCACAAGAATATAAAAATATAAAATATGAATAGAAATACAGTAATAGTAAACACTTAACATGAGTATGTCAATTTTAAAAATATTATTATTAAATTAAAATTAGCACTAATATATGAACATTTAAATTATAATATGGATAATGTGCTGTGTGTAAATTGTGTAAAAAAAACTGTGCCTCATGCTAACATGCAATGCATCAAACTAGTATTTAAGTTTAAGATGGAAAAATATTCACATATTAATGAATTAATTAATAAAATTACTTTTTCTTACAAAAATTACAATTTAATCCCAAAATATCAAACTTTTAGTTACTATATTCCCCAAATATTACAAGGCTACTTTCTAAATACAATATTTAACTTGTAATTATAATATTTTGACTTAATTTAAAAGAAAATTCTGTTCTCTATATTCACTAATGAATGAATAATAATAATAATAATAATAAAATAAACCTTTGTGGCTGCACGTCTTTGTGCTCCTACCGGACACGTTTTTTATTGAAACAGTTAAATGTCGTTTGTGTCTCGGCTCTGTTCAGGATCCTTTTTATGCTGAATGAATTTTATTGAAAACGCGTTATTGGTCACACCCTCTCAGACGGCCGTTTGACAGATTCGACGACTCTCCTCCATCCGTCATAAATCAGAGCTGAGACTGAAGCGGGGACTCCCTGAGTCTCCTGCAGGACCCCGGGGGGGTCTCCCGCCTCAGTTTGCGAGGCAAACTGTCAGTCAGTGTGAGCGATCGCCGCGGGGCCGCAGTCATCTCCTAAACGGTAATTTATGGTCTGTTATGGAGGACAAATTGCTGCAGGAGATGCACCATCAACCAAAGTGCATTTCGCAGCAGCGACGTGTTTTCACCTGCAGCAGCTATGCAGAAAATGTCTCCCAAAATGTCTCAGAAAATGTCTCTGCATCGGGACGCCGGCGGGACACAGACAACACAGACACAGTCTTAATTTGGGCGTGGAGGGGGGAGACACAGGCATTATGGGGGGGGCAGACACAAATACACGGGATTTAAGGGGGGGGGGCAAGGAGAGACGAGCGTTACAGGAGGACGGAGGGGGGAGAGACTGACTCGGGGGAGAGAAAGACGGAGACACCTTTAACACCTGGATCGACAGCACTTTTCTTGTGCTGCCTTCAAAAGCTGCTCACAGTATTTAACCCTTTAAACTCCGAGAAAAGTGGTTTGATTTCTTTCCAAAACAAACACAACAAAAAGGTCAATGAGCAATTTGTTAAAAAATGTCTCACAAATTAGTAGATTTAGAAAATTATTTTCAAAAAAGCTAGAATTTTTTTCTCCAGAGAACTATGTTTAAATTATCACAATTCTACATTTAAAATTATTTTTATAGAATTCTTTCATTTCTAAGCTTTTTTTTAGGTATTTATTTTCTTTATTTGACTTTTCATTTTTCTCTTTAAGCTTTTATAAAAAATTTATTTTTAACAAATTCCTTGCTCATTTCGGGGCCATTTCTTCTAATGTCGCTCATCGCCTGTTTCCCACGTTTTTAAAAGAAATCTAGCCAATTTGCCCTGGTTTCAAAGGGTTAAATGAGAATGGGGGGGGCATAATGCCATAATGTACCATAATTTCACCTCGATACGCTGACGTGACGATAAGCTCTTAGTTTAGTTTACTCGTCTCATTTGAACTCATTTCCTGTTTACACGTCACGTCCTTACAGCCGATCACGTTTGGTGTCGGCCGCAACGACGGGAACGAGCATGCGCGGCTGTCGTTTGTTTTTGTAAAGACTCGACCGCTGTCACACTCACGCTGTCACACCGATGCACTGTCACACTCATGCTGTCACACTCACGCTGTCACACTCACGCTGTCACACTCACGCTGTCACACTCACGCTGTCACACCGATGCACTGTCACACTCATGCTGTCACACTCACGCTGTCACACTCACGCTGTCACACTCACGCTGTCACACCGATGCACTGTCACACTCACGCTGTCACACTCACGCTGTCACACTCACGCTGTCACACTCACGCTGTCACACTCACGCTGTCACACCGATGCACTGTCACACTCATGCTGTCACACTCACGCTGTCACACTCACGCTGTCACACTCACGCTGTCACACCGACGCACTGTCACACTCACGCTGTCACACTCACGCTGTCACACTCACGCTGTCACACCGACGCACTGTCACACTCACGCTGTCACACTCACGCTGTCACACCGACGCACTGTCACACTCACGCTGTCACACTCACGCTGTCACACTCACGCTGTCACACCGACGCACTGTCACACTCACGCTGTCACACTCACGCTGTCACACCCACGCACTGTCACACTCACGCTGTCACACCCACGCACTGTCACACCGACGCACTGTCACACTCACGCTGTCACACTCACGCTGTCACACTCACGCTGTCACACCGACGCACTGTCACACTCACGCTGTCACACTCACGCTGTCACACCGACGCACTGTCACACTCACGCTGTCACACTCACGCTGTCACACTCACGCTGTCACACTCACGCTGTCACACTCACGCTGTCACACCGATGCAGTACAATTCGCTCAGTGTGGAACATTTTCTAAAATTTTCGTCCCTCAGACTTGACTTTAAAAGTGTGTTCAGAGCTCAGCAGCTGATATTTAATACTGATTTATCAGCAGGTGAAACACAGGAAGGAACAACTGTAAGACTACACGTCACATGACCTCCTCGGGAAAGTCACCTCTTTCCATAAAGAAAACATGGAACACACGACCACCCGAAATAAATTTACACGAGATATTACGATTTTTAACAAAAGTGTTAAAGAGGAAAAATCAGAGATGTGAGCGTTTTGAACTATTTGATGTCTTAAAGTTGAGTGTCGTGGGTGCGTGTTACGCTGATATTTTGTCTTTTTTAAATTTTGTTTTGTGTTTCTATGTAATCTTGTAACTGTAATTATTACTTTTTCTTCTTTTTACTGTTTTACTGAACTGTTTTTGTATGTGACCTTGATATTTGTCTTTTTTGAAGTGAATATTTACCTTTTTAATCTTCTTTTTACCATAATTGTTACTGTTTGCACATTATTGCAACGAACCTTGATGGCTTCTTCTGTGTGTTTCTCTTTTTCTTTACGAAAAGTCCAACGAGAATTAACTTCGATGTGAAACATCAGTTCCAACAGCGCTCGATGCTTGTTTGTCACCGAGCTGATATAAATTCATTTGCATTGTCCCATTAAAAAAAACTATAAATATATTTAAAAAATAGGATTTATCATTTTATTTAATCCTCGACAGCTGCGGAGACAATAATTTCATCCAGCAGAAGATATCGGGATGAAAATATTTGTTTGCACAATGTGGTGTAAATAAAGTTGGGATAAATCTTGAACAAACATTTATTGTTGTTAACCGAATCCTCAAAACTCAAAAATTAAATCAAAATGAGAAAAAAATGAACCTGTTGAATTTTGGAAACTTTCAGTGAATAAAGTCTGACTGCAAATTACAGGAAATACAAACTGATCAATATTTGGGCTTATTTCAGTTTTTATTTGTGTTAAAGTGGATCTCAGTTATTTCTCTCAAGTTATTGAGATTAAGATATTTAATCATTTCTTTTATTTTATAGATATTTTCTGCCTCTTACAAACTCAATAAACTAGTTTACATACAAACTCCAAAATATGCCCATGTGTGACGTTTTGCTGAACATCAAAATCATTTCTTCATCTGAACTCGTGGTTAAATCGAGTTTTGTTGGTGACTGGGACGAGATTTGATTTTTTCGTTGTGAGTCATTCTGGAAAAGTTTTGAAATGTTGTGTGTGTGAAGCTTGTATATAAGTTTGGTTTCAACACTGGGGGACACACATGAGAAGTTTGGAGGTCTCCTGACAGAATATTTTGGGTAACGTGAGCCTTTTCTGACACAATTTTAAATTTAAATATCTTTGACTTTGTCAAAATAAAAGTCCTGTGTGACATTAATGTTTTAATTGAAGTGAATTTATGTTTAAATGTCTTAATTTTGTCAAAATAACTGTCCCTGTGCTTTTCTTTTTATCAAAGAGACAAATGTCTGTCCCTGCGTCCCTCCTGAAAGCTCAGAGTTGATATTTCACGTTTTTGATTTTGCTTTTGTGATCTGACGGATCCAGAGTTTGTCGTTTCTGCCGTCACTGTTTCCTTGTTTTTCTGCTCATTGGGACTCGAGCATGTGAGCGTGTTTCCTGTGAGCTGATGGACGTCCTGTTTGTGTTGGACAGTGTCCTCCAGTGGACAAACTCTGAATCACACCGTGAGACACCAAAAAAATCCAGGTCCTTTACTTCAGCTAAAAGTGTCAAAAATGTTAACGCTGTGTAATTTACATTAAATGGCCTTATTTTTTTTATTCACTTTCACACACATTTTAATATTTGAAAAACTACAAATTTAATTAAAACTGTGATGAAATCATGGAGAGGTAATTTGACGCCCCCCTGCAGAAACTCTGAGGACCCCCTAGGGTCCCGGACCACCTGTTGAGACCAGGTTTATAGATTAAATAGAGATTTGAATGCAGCAGATTTATTTGTCGTAGAGTCATTTTTAGTGTAAATTGTGTTTTGTTACTTACAACATAAATGCTAAATGAGGAATGGATTTGTTTTTATCTGATCAGTTCAGTCTGAGGGAGAAAAATAATTTAAAAAATGATTATTTTTTTTTACAAACGCTGAAAATGATGAAGATGCAGGTAAATGACAAGGAAACATAAAAAATGAGCCATACTTTAAACTTATTTTCTTCTTACAAAATTAACAAAAATGCTAACATGAGGATGATAATGGTGAGACACTACTGAGAATAAATATGAAATTAATTAAATTAATTAAAACTATGTCTAAACTCAAACACAAAGCTGCAGGAGTTTTACTGAAATAGAAAATATAAAAACCTCCACTAACCTGAACTGTCACATCCTCTATCATTTAAATTTGTGTTCTGTTCTTTATATTTGTTCTTCTGTTTCATGAAAGCATATTTCAGTATTCTTATGTTTTCTTTGTGCATTTCACGTAAAGCATCTTTGAGGACTTAAAAAAGTGCTATATCAGTCCCATCAGTTATTATTATTAATATTCTGAAGTTCTGTGAGTCTGAGCAGGTTGATAAAGTCACCAGCAGAGTTGGTCTGTTTGTGTCTGTAATATGAGAAAGTGACTTTTCAGTGACTTTATTAAACTTCACCTGATTTTATTTCTATAATGTTCTAATATTCTTCTGTTAGCTCGTGTGTTTATATCGACCTCATCAAATCTCCTCCGGTGTTTGAATCTTATATACTTCTGCTATACAGTTCTTCCTATATATATATATATATATGTGTGTGTGTGTGTGTGTGTGTGTGTGTGTGTGTGTCGTCCTGTGAAATGTCTGTCGTGTTTGCTTCAGAAGCTTCCAGCAGCAGCAGCGAAGCAGCCAATCAGAGTGTGACAGACGAGTGAGAGTCCGACCATCTGTAGGTGGACTGATGCCGACACACACACACACACACACACACACACACACACACACACACACAGATAATAAAAATGTAGAAGTAATTGATTACATTTGATGTTGTTACTGTAACTGTATTTCCTCACATACGTTGACTGAGGTGTCCACATACTTTTGGCCACAGACTGTACTTTTTGTAAACAGACAGTTCTGCATCATCAAAAACTGTACTAATGTAATTTTGAGGTACTTTACATGAGTATTTCCATTTTCTGCTACTTACTGTACTGCATTAGATTTGTCTGATATCTGTAAAATAAATGAACTTAATCTCAGTAAGTTGAAAGAACTAAGATCCACTTTAACACAAATACAGTTAAAATAAATACTGATCTGTTTGTAGCTGTCCTGTAATATATATATACTATATTTATATATATATATAAAAATACATACATACTAAAAGCTGTGTTTTGAGCAGAGATTGACGGCGGGTATTTAAAGAAAAAAACCTGATCTTTTCCAAACTAAAGTGTTTCATCTCTTTAACCCCTCGCTCTCTTCTCTGAAGCTCTGTGGAGGATTTTACTTCTCTTTGCATTTCTGTTGTTGGAGTTGATTTTACTTTATTGCTGATGTATTAACCATGCAAAGCACTTTGTAACTTTATTTTCAAAAGTCCTGCATAAATAAAGTTAATTATTATTGTTAAAGCGACTGAATAAAGTGAAAAAGGCTGAAGCAGTCGAACAGTTAATCCGGTCTGCAGATTAAAACACGGCTGCAGCTCTCACAGCTGTGATCTTCAGACGGAGATACGAGAACCTCTAGAGTCACTCTGGAGTACTGCAGGGAGTACTTCAGGTATTTTTTAAATGTTTGTTTAAATGTTACATTCCTGAAATAATTATACGATAATAAGTTCATTTTTTCTTCTTTTTTTAAATGTAAAAGTAAGTTTGATAAACGACATCTTTTAAATATTCCTGTTTTCAGTAAAATCCTGAACTTTCACAAACTGTCTTCTGCTGCATCCAGAAAGATTCGACGGCATAAGCAGTTGGTTTGGGCCCCCGGGGGCCCCTAAAAATAATAATTATTTTAACACGCAAGAGACAACTAAAGCAATACAAAAGTAAATTACAAAACAAAGGACAGAAAACGGAGTAAAGTGAGCGCGCTGTGGGCTCCTGATGTGGATAAAGTCTGTATTTAACGCAGCAGATGAGAGTTTGGCTCCGTGTTTTATTTTCTGTGCCGTTAACACCATCACACGCTCTCATCTCTCTGCTTTGTCTTTTATTTTTTGCTAATAGCTCCATAATTGAAGCATAATCCCCCCACATTCATTAAGAAAGGCTGAAAATTAAGTGTTGGCGGCACATCTGCTGCCGGGCCCTCGCCGTCGGTAAACACGCCTCCCGCCGTTATTACTATACAATTTACATTATCTGATATTACCGCCTTATAATCGCAGAGCGGGAATTAAAAAATTAGCACGGAGCTGCTGTGCTGCAGC